>NC_041389.1:577958259-578079619 GCF_002162155.2 Triticum dicoccoides | reverse complement strand
ACTTTATTAGTTGTAATTTTAGGTCTTTTTAGATGTTGGATGAGTGTAAATGTATACACAGAAATACTATGCAATACGTGCAAACATTACCCGCTTATATTAATAGTTTTTCCTAGTAATGAGTGAGCAAGTTTGTGCAACATTTTCTTATTATATTTTTTTCTTTTAAAGAGTAAGGGTATCTTCGACAATAGCCTCTAAATGGACACCGTAAATGTCCATTTTCTTATCTGGAGATGGTCCGCGGACATGACGTGGGAGGTAGCCATTCAATCCTTAACCACAAAAATCCCTATTTGTCCGGTTTGGGGGAGACGGGGGGTGGAGCGCCTTAGAGCTTACCTAGCAGATGGGTTTATGGAATCTGTTCCGCGCCGGAGGGCTCACGGTACCGCAAAAATATTCATTGGGCAGATATTGACAAGTGCTTCCACATGAATACACGAAATTTATAAATACATTACTAGCTCATCGTCATACTAGTTCATCACATCCAAGATCATGCGCAACACATGAGGTTGCAAAATTAGCCTAACAAATGTGTGATCAAACAAAATAAAAGATGACAAAATGGCCACCTGTTATAGAGAAATCAAGCGGCATCCTCACTGTTACGCAGGGAGGGGGGCCCAGCTCCTGCTTCACGCGGTCGCCATTGTGGAGGCCGCGGTTGCGCGGCGGGGACGCCGACTCATCCTTCACCTGCCGGAGTGGGGATGCTAGCTCCTGCTTAACGCGGACCCACGACGGTGACGATGGCTCCTCCTTCACGCGCGCCGGCGTCGACGGCGCCCGACCCATCTGAAGGACTAATTCTTCGCCAGTCAGGGCCGCCTTTGAGATGAGACGGGGCCACTACTGTGGCTGGTCCTACTCGTTGTCGGAGGCGGTGAATATCTCCTTGCCGGAGGAGCCCGCCACCGTGGATACAAATGGTCCCGCTGAGTAAGGGCGGCGACACCACGATCCACCTGACGACGAAGTTCCACCGGCGCCACCTGCCGGCGCAGAGAATTAGGACTTCGGCATCGTCACTGGGCTCGGGGAGGAGAAAGGGGGAGGATGATGATGCAGTTCTTGGGTGGGATGGGGGGAGGGGTGATCTAGACGGCACCGGAGCTCGGCTTAAATAGTTGCGACCAGGCCAGGTGGAGGGGCACTCAACCCACTTCAATGCGGCACAACGACTGGAGTTGGTTTCTCGGGACGCGTCGTCCGCATTGAAGCGGGGACGACGTGTGAGAGGTCGCATCCGTCTGCGCCTCCTGCTCGTCTTGTCAAATCGCGGCATTGATGTTGGCCACTGCATGCTCTGGGCCGGCATTAAAGCGGCGCAGCAAGCAGCACGGGGCGTGAGATGAAAAGCGCGGGGAGGGTGGAGGGTTTGGGTGGGCCAATACGGTCAGAAGCGGGCTTGAGAGCGGTCCGGACTTCCGAAAAACCCTATATGTTTGTCTTTGGTTTGTGGGTGAAAACGCATCTGAACCGCGCCGCGAACCGATACAGGCGTGATTGGATGACTACCACGGCCTGGATGGATGCGGAGGGTTCTAGAGCCGACGTTGAAGATGCGCTAATCAAAGGCCATTTCGGTATGAGGAAGACGACATGCACACACGTTTTTCACAAGTTGACAAAGGCAGCCGAGGACGAAGCCGCCGGTCGATAATTTGTTTTCCCTGAGCACCCGGTGACTGATCGATGTGCCGGCGAACAGATTCGTTCCGTCCCGGCAAAAAGCACAAAATTGACATGTGGAAGAAACGAATTCACACACTGAACTGCTTAAAAAAATTCCCTCAGCTGACCCTTTCGTGTGGCGCCCGACAACTAGGAGCCACACTCTACTGTGCAGCACCTAGCTCTGCGCGCTGCACGTCTGGCCAGTGTGGCACCGCTGCCCCTCATCGAGCAGTGCAATGCCTAAGAGCTAGGCACCGCACATGTAATGTGTTGCACCTAGCTCTTAGGTGTTGCATTGTCTCTTAGTAGCCGCCGCGCGCTGGCCCTCCCCCACCCCCACCCATTCCCTTGCGGTTCCCCCAGAACAGAAGAATGGTGGCGGCGGCTTCCTCCTCTCCCCACCACTACCCTGTCACCCAATACCCCAAACCATCCTAGAAGGTAATCTCGTCCGTTCCCTTTTTTTAATCCAAATAACCTTCCCCAGTCTTCATGTTTGTGGTGAAACCCTAGGCTTTGATTGTTTTGAAATTTGTTTAGAAATAGAACGAATATGTGTCGATTTAGCCTATGTACATTAGTTGTAAACATTGGGGAACACTATTGTTATTGATTTGTATTGTAAATCACGTACATATGAGATGAATACATATTGTTGTTGATGAATACACATTGGGAAACTTGGGGACCATTATTGTTGTTGATTTGTATTGTAAAGATTTTTAGTACCTACTGTAGTAGATGAGATGAACACATATGAAATAATGCATAGGAAATAGTTTGCTCATTTGTACTTAGCATATGAAGTATGGTGACACATGTGAATATTTAGCCTATGCGTACCCTATGGATAGGATGATAGTTTGCTCACGTATGAAATGATGCTCATGTATTATGTTTGAAATTTGTAGGATGGTTTGGCTTCTCGATGATTTCTATGACATTCAACACCGGGCATACTTTACGTCAGAGAAGAAGAAGGTAATAATGATAGTAGTTCATATTTTAAAATTTGTGTTTAGTTCAGATAGACATGCCCCATATTTAATACTCTGACTTGCTTGTTTGCAGATTCTTCAACCTTTGAAGATTCGGTCTCACGGTGTCTCTGGTGCTGTCATGCCCTATGATGAGCGGTTCACACTATATATTAAGCAGACATGACTCCTACCTTTCATTCAGCTAGTTAGCTGGTCGAAGCCGAACCTTAATGTTGCAGCAATCACCGCACTGGTTGATCCGTGGAGGACGAAGACGCACATTTCCCATCTTCGGACCGGGGAGATGACCGTGACGCTCTAGGATGTCGCCTTGGATCAGTGGTCTTCCTATCGAGGGGAAGCCTCTCTGTATGAGCACCGATTCTGATGGGTGGCACCAGCAGATGGATGCCATCATTGGTATGTCTATTGCAGAGGCTCAAGTAGAAGAGGGGGCTAAGAAGGAAAGAGTCGTAGCTGGAGCTCAATTCACCTGGATTGCTATGAATTTTACGCATTGCCCTCAGGATGCTGATGAGGATGTGGTGCAGACATATGCTTGTGTGTACATGTGGTACATTATCAGCCGGACTTTGTTTGCTGACAGTACTGGCAAGAACGCTCCATGGATGTGGCTGAAGCCAGGCTATTCTGGAAACGACCCCGGTTGGAAAAGGCAAAGAGGAAGGTGCACTTCGAACATTCATTAAGGTACACATCTCGTTCAGTTGGACATGTTATATATGCTGCTAAGTTCGATATCTCATTAACTTGTCCATCACTACTGGAAATAGGGAATTTGCCATCAGTCAGCTCTTTGCCGTCTGCTAGCGGACGGCAAAGAAGGACTTTCCATCTGCTTGCAAAAAACAGACGGTAAAGAACTGACAGACGACAAAGAACCTGGTTGCCATCAGTCAGCTCTTTGCCGTCTGCCAGCAGATAGCAAAGAATCTTTGCCATCTGCTAGCAGACGGCAAAGAGGTGCCCAGCAGACGGCAAAGAGGTGCCCCATGGTAGCCATCCCCTCTCTCTCTCTCCCCAGCCCCACCACACCGGCCCGATCCACTCCCACTCCACCACTCTGTCTCTCTCTCGTCCCTAAAAAAACTCTCACACGAACTCACCCCCACCCCTCAGTCCACCCCACCCCGGCTCCTCTCCCCACGATCTCCTCGCCGTCGCCACCACCCATGCCGGCCGGTTCCGGCGAACACCGGCCGCGCGCATAACTCCCACAAGCTTGGCCCCTCCGTCCCCTCCGCCCAGATATGTGCCTCAAGGCCTGCACCCTTGCCCGTGGCTAGGGTTTCGGGCGCCTCCCGTGTTCTTGCCAAAATCCACCACAATCGGCGATGGCGAGACCGGAGCTTGCTGAATCCGTCACCGGCGTTGCCCAGGTAGGCCCTTCCCCTCCTTCCTTGCTCGGGTCCACCCTCTCCTCCTCACCTTGCCTTCCCTTCCGATCCGTCCCTTTGCTGTAGGTCGCCATGGCAGCCGCCGCCAGAACCCCAGCGCACACGCGCCGTTCTCGACGGCTACAAGATGGCCGCAGCCACCCCCGCTGCCTCCGAGGTCAGGGTCGACGCGGTGGAGAACGATGACGTCATAGCGTACACACTACAGGAGAAGCTCGCGCAAGTCGCCATGGCCGAGGCGTCCGGGGCCGACGGCGGCGAGGCTGAGCAGCACGCCACCGTCCTCGCAGGAGTCCTCCGCCAACCTCCCCGTGAGCATCCCCTTCCGTCCTCCCTTCTCTCTGTATGTTTCCCCTTGCATAAATCTGAATCAAGCGTGCGTCCTCATAAATCTGAATCAAATTGTGGATTCTAATTGTTGTGAACTCCATAGGCGCTCACATGCTAGTGGCCTTTGATGACATTTTAAGTTCTTGGCTGTTGTCTTTAATGCCAGTGTGTAGCAACAAAAAAATTGTACTTGGAAGTGTCAAAATTTATCATTTATAATCAGCCATAGTAATATTGCTATAGATATATACACACTGAAAGTGTAAAATTTTTCTAGTAAATATACATGTCAGCTGCCATATCTGTTGTTTTGTCCCTTATTCAGTGTTTTTATCTTTTCTTGTTTTGATGTTACAATTTTGTTAGTTCATAGATGTTGATTTTGTTTTCTTTGTAGTTGAAAAAGTTCTGTATCAAGCTTCTATGTTTTGCCACAAGGATGAGATTTTTAGAATGCTACAAAACTTCGTACCTTAGTAATGTTTTAGAATTTTTAAAACAGAATACATTAGTTGACATCTATTTCGTTAGCTTTTATACTAATGTTTTACTTCTCCGAACTTAATTCTTGCAAATCAAAGTGATCTAGTTACTTGGGGCCTGTTCGGCAACCCACCACAACCACGACATCCTCAACTCATATTTAACTGTGTACAGAGAGCATACAGAGAACAAAAGCCTCAGGGACGCTAGCTGCCTGCTTAACTGAACCTGGGGTTTCTCTTTTGGTTGCTGCATGTGTGAGTGCAGGAGATCAACTTCCTTCTCAACCGATGGGTGGGTAAGCAAGCTCCCCATCCACTCAAGTTCTAAACAAGCAGATAATCATTTGGGGTGCTACCCTGCTATTTCTTCTATGCTATAGTTACTTTACTCATGAACAGATACTCACTTGTTCTTAGTTGTTTTACTTCTAATACTGATATGAACATATACCACTTGGTTTGGCTATTCCTATTGCTCTCTTTCTAATAGCCTATGAACAGATGCTATACTTGGTTTTGGTTGTTACTTTCCTAGTTTTTTACTGATAAGACAGATACTACATCTGATTTGGGCAGTGATGCTGGTATGAGCCCCCCCCTTTCTTAGGCTTAATTTACATGTGGCTATCCCTGTGCTGTGATGAACTAGCCCTGACACTTCCAATCTGTCTGAGCACATAATCCCTCAAGTATACCTTGAGGTCTTCTGTAGCTTGGTCTTGTGGATTCTGGTAAACCTGCTTCTTGTGGACAGCCTGCTCCTCCTAGCTGTTTCACACTATCTCACAGATATGGTTTTTGGCCCAGTCCTGTTTGATGTTTTGGACACCAAGTGTCTAACAGACCCTACTCTACTGTTGGCTGCCCTATTTATACCGGCCTGAATGGTGTGACTAAGCTGTGTGTGTGTGTGTGCATGTGTGTGTGTGTGTGTGTGTGTGTTGTGCTGTCCTCACGGGTCGCCTGAATGATGTCTAATCCTTGGCTTTAATCATTATTTTTTGGTTGGCTTAATTCCTGGAGCTAGTATTGATAGTGGTCTTTGTGTTGGCATTTAACTTACTACTAATTATGGTGGCTTCTTGATTGGGTCCTTGGCTGGTTCTCTCCTTTGGCTCTTTGGTATTGGTTTACTCTATTTGGCTTTCTAATTAAGATCACTTTGAAAATCAGGATCTTAACTAAGATTATCTTGATCTCAAGTACTGGCTCCTACAACAATGCATTTCACATAGTGAAATGCTACATTTCTACTCCTAACCCATTCTCTCTTTATTAGTGTTTTTGTTATGCAGGTTGGAAGAAAAGAAGAAGTTCCAGAGAAGATCTTAGTAATAAGATAGTTTTTAGGAAAATAGATATTTAGTTTTAGGTCATTCCTTGTAATATGTGTTGGATATGTGTTCATAGATATGTGTTGGATATATATGTGTTCATGACTATTGGTAACATGTGTTGGATATGTGTTGGATATATATGTGTTCATGACTATTGGTAATATGTGTTGGATATGCTATATTGGTCATATATCTGTGTTTGATTTTCTGTGAAAATGAATTGATATAAGAAGAAACAGAATTAATGCCTATTTGGTCTCTTTGCTATCTGCCAACAGATGGCAAAGAGCCTGCAGCCTTTGCCGTCTGCCAGCAGATGGCAAAGAGACATTCCCTTTGCCGTCTGTTGGCTGATGGAAAACAACCATGCCCTTTGTCGTCTGCCACTGATGGCAAAGACCTCTTTGCCGTCCACTGGAAAAAACAGACGGCAAAGAAGGCCTTTGCCGACCCTGTCTTTGCCGTCCATGTTTGCCGTCCGTGGCGGACGACAAAGACCTTTGTCGTCCGCCATTCATGCCTTTGCCGTCCGCCGTGGCAGACGACAAAGTAGCTGATTCTTGTAGTGCATGTTACAGAGTCAGGGCCAAAGGTTAAGGCGTTATCCAACCTAGTGGGTTTCCACGACCCCGAATATTCAAAACTTGAGTTGTCTAGGTCCGCTACACCATTTGATCCCCAATCTGACCATGGGGCTCATTTGGAGGATGATACTACGTCGATAGCTCATCTGGATGGTGAGGGTGTGGTCACCCAAGAGGTATGACAATAGCACATATTCATCTCTTTCATGCATTGCTAACTTCATCATGACGCACGATCTTTACCATATTTTTTGCTTTTATGATAGGTCGATGATGACATAACCTTGCAGGACTATCAAGTTCGGTCAACTTGCATGTTAAATCCTAGGAGGGGAATCAATCGGTTCACACCCGAAGACTAAACAATGAATGCAAGAAGGCGGTCGGTGGGAGCTCGCAGATGGTGAGCTTGGGTGATGCTGTGAGCGATGAGGAGGAGGAACCAGAGCCCGTTGCTCCATCCAGGAAGAAAAAGATAGCCGTCCAGATGGGAAGGGGCGGCAACAAGCATGGAAGGAACTAAGCGACATCGTTTTCTTATGTGACTGAATTTGTCTTTGTTTTCTCATGTTGATGAACTCTTAGCACTCTTTGACTTGTAGTCTTTCTTGAACTTGAAGTGATGGTAACTCTTAGTAATGTTGAACTTGTCTTTGTTGAAGGTAAAGTGATGTTAAAAATGTCATAATTATGATCATTACTGCTTTTTCTGTGATGCAAATTACCAATATTGAAAATGTGACTGAAAATGTATGCAACAGTACATCTTGTAGTTCTGCAGTTAACAGAGGCATGGCACCACACCCTACTGTGCGACGCCTTAGATCTTCTAAATAAATAGGCAATTTTTCGATAATTTAATCCATAAGTAGATAACTAGCATGGCATTAACAAAACTAACAACACACTGGTACTGGCCTAAACAAGCATGTACTACGCAAACAGCAGACAAATCTACACATGATGCTAGCACTGCTAATACATCAATTATCAGGAGAGGGATAAACGCGTTATACCCTCCAATAGGCCATGCAGAAGCTGCCGCGGCGGTGGTAGCAGCAGCAGCGTCCTCGGCGGCCTTCTTATCGGCCTCGTTCTTCTCGGCGGCGGCACGTTCGGCGTCGCTGGACATCGTGATAACGGAGACGACGCGGACGTAGAGGAAGTAGTAGATCGGAGGCGAGGAGTCGCGTAGTCGCTTCCCAAAAACCTATTTCTCTCTCTCCCGTACAGGAACCAGAGAGACGGGGTTTCGGAGACCTGCTCTCCCGTCGACCGTGTACACGGCGAACGGGATGGAGTCACCGGCGGCAACAGCAGCAAAGGAACGGCGGTGGGCGGTTCGCGTGGAGCAGCTTGATCTGATCGTGGCGGCTAGGGTTAGAGACACGACACACTTATATAGACGCAGCCGCGTGGAGAGACATGGGCTCGACCCACGTCCAAGTCCGTGACAGCCCATGATCCGACGTCTCAGCAGATCATGACCCTGCTGTCAGAAACTCTCCGTTAGTGACTGGCAAAAATAAGCACATAGGTGTGAGCTCTGCTCGGCTCATTCCCGCACCGTGCAGCGGCGCGGCGCGACGCGTCATGACGAGGCGAGGCGAGGCGAGGCGAGGCGAGGCGTGGCGAGGCGGGCGGCGGAGGAGGAGCGCGCGAGGGCCTCTTCTCTTCTCAAGCTCCAATAGCATGTAGAGGAGCCACCCTTATAAGGAGGTCCAACTCCTCTTCCACTTCCATGGTGGGACTAAACTTCCCACCTCCACCTAGTGCCAATAAACCCACATGGGCCCTTAGAGATTTTTCATAAATTGCTATATGGGCTTAAGGCTCATGTCAAATTTTAGCAATCCCCCACCAGATCTCGAGGGCTCATTGTGTCCTCTGTTCCAATTGCTGTTTCGGTATACTAGTGTTTCAGTGAAGACCTGTTAAGGTTGAGCTTCACCTAGAGCAAGTAGCTACACTCCTTCACAACTGAACAATGGACTATGCCTTTAATTGTCAATTTGGCATAAAAAGGTTTCACGACATGTCTTACTAGTACTGGGCTGCCGAAGACTGACCCCTCGGGTGGAGCATATAAGTCACACTCCTGGCCTATTCTTGAGATTACTAGAGATCACCCCAATCTCATAGACTGTGACTAGCAGTCGGGCTCACATAGGTGTGTTCCTCCAAAGATCGCTCTATAGGATAGCATCTTGCTTACATAAGCTTTGGAACACATTAAGACAATAGTCATCCTACCATACAGTATTGAGAGTATTGCATCTCCAACGGAGTGGGTTAGTATAGTTACTCTCCTCAGTTCACCACTGGCTTGTTTTCCTAGGTCCTACTTCACGGGATCTCCGATCACATAGGTTGGGTTACCACCATGGCAACTCATGTGGGTCTCATACCCATCTCCCTCGATGCACTATCTATCACAACACGCGATATCCCTTTTGTAAAAGGATCTGCCAGATTCTTAGCCATATGGACATAGTCCAACGCTATCACTCCGGAGTTTCTTAATTTTCTGACAGCCTTTAATCTCATTCTTATGTGTTTATTGGACTTCATGTTGTCGTTTGAACTCTTCACCTTGGTGATGACAGTCTGATTATCACAGTTCATAAGGATAGCCGGAACCGGTTTATCAACCAATGGCAAGTCCATCAAAAGATCTCGAAGCCAGGCTGCTTCAACACCAGAAGTGTCTAATGCTGTTAATTCTGCTTCCATTGTCGATCTCGTTAAGATCGTTTGCTTGCAAGACTTCCAAGAAACAGTGCCACCTCCAAGAGTAAACATATACCCAGTTGTGGCCTTCATCTCATCAGCATCAGAGATCCAATTCGCATCACTATACCCTTCAAGTACCGACGGGTCTCCGGTATAGTGAAGTCCATAGTTCATAGTACCTTTCAGATAGCGCATAACTCTTTCAACAGCATGCCAATGTACATCACCCGTTTTGGAAACAAACCGGCTCAATTTGCTCACAGCAAACGCGACGTCAGGCCTCGTTGCGCTCGCTAGGTACATAAGTGAACCAATGATTTGAGAGTATCTCAATTGATCTTTAGCCATGCCTTTGGACTTTCAAATCAACACGCTATGATCATATGGTGTTTGAGATGGTGTGCAGTCCGAATATCCAAAATGACTCAACACCTTCTCAACATAGTGAGATTGCAGAAGTGTGATCCCACCCTCATTATCTCTCAGTAGCTTGATGTTCAAGATAACATCAGCCACACCAAGGTCTTTCATCTCAAAGTTCTGAGATAGAAACGATTTGACCTCCTCAATGACTTCGAGGTTTGTTCCGAATATCAGTATGTCATCAACATACAAGCATAGTATAACTCCTTCGCCCCCACCATGGCGATAGTATACACATTTGTCAGCCTCATTAACAACGAAACCAACAGATGTCAGAGTTATATTGAACTTATCATGCCATTGCTTAGGTGCTTGCTTCAGGACATATAAAGATTTCAACAACTTACACACCTTCCTTTCCTGACATCTATCACGAAGCCATCTGGCTGTTGCATATAGATTTCCTCATTTAGCTCTCCATTCAGAAAAGCCGTCTTAACATCCATTTGATGGACGAGAAGACAATGCGAGGCCGCCAACGAGAGTAATACTCGAATGGTGGTCAGTCTAGCCACAAGTGAATAAGTATCGAAGAAATCTTCATCTTCTTTCTGGTCATAGCCCTTGGCCACAATCCTAGCCTTGTACTTTTCAATCGTACCATCGGGCCTAAGCTTTTTCTTGAACACCACTTACATCCCAATGGTTTGCAACCATAGGGACGCTCAGTGATCTCCCATGTCCCGTTAGCCATGATGAAATCCATCTTGCTACGGATCACATCCTTCCAGTAGTCAGCTTTTGGAGAGGCATACGCTTCTGAAATAGAAGTAGGAGTATCATCCACGAGGTACACGAAGAAATCATCACCAAAGGTCTTTGCAGTCCTTTGTCTCTTGCCCCTACCAAGGGTTTCCTCGTCATCCTCCTCAGGATTTTCATCATGTGTTCGTTCATAATATTCCATAGGAATGGCAGGCTCAGGAGTCTCCTCAGATTCCTGTCTAGAAGTGTTTTGCATATCTCTCATAGGAAAAATATCCTCAAAGAATGTAGCATCCTTAGACTCCATAATTGTACCGATCTTCTGGTCAGGTACCTCAGATTTCACTATTAGAAATCTATAGCCAACGCTATTCTTAGCGTAGCCCAAATTAATGCAGTCCACAGTCTTGGGTCCAAGCTTACGCTTTTTGGGGATCGGCACGTTGACTTTCGCCAAACAGCCCCAAGTATGTAAGTACGAGAGTGTTGTCCTTCTCTTTGCCCATTTCTCATAGGGAGTGATCTCATTATCCTTTATTGGAACTTTATTCAGGACATGGCATGCCGTCAATATAGCCTCCCCCCACCATGCCTTGGATAAACCCGATGAATCTAACATGGCGTTAACCAGATCAGTTAGAGTACGGTTTTTCCGCTCGGCTACCCCGTTTGACTGGGGAGAATAGGGAGGCGTCCTCTCATGAATAATGCCGTGTTTCGCACAGAAGGAAACAAACTCACTCAAGAAGTACTCTCCACCACGATCTGACCGGACTCGTTTAATTTTCTTTTCAAGTTGATTCTCAACTTCTGCTTTATAGATTTTAAAGTAGTGTAGAGCATCATCTTTAGTATTTAACAGATACACATAGCAATATCTAGTGGAATCATCTATCAATGTCATGAAGTATTTCTTTCCACCTTTAGTCAACACACCATTCATCTCACAAAGATCAGAATGTATGAGTTAATGGTGCCAAGTGTCTCTCCTCCGCAGCCTTGTAAGGCTGGCGAGGTTGCTTAGCTTGCACACATGACAGGCACTTAGAACCTTTGGCTAAAGTGAAACTCGGGAATTAATCCAACTTAGCTAGCCGCGTCATAACACCGAAACTTATGTGACAAAGACGTGAATGCCAAACCTCAGATTCATTAACACTCGAATGAATATGGTTCACGACTTTATTACAGAAATCTGCGAGGGAAAGGCGGAACATCCCTCCGCTCTCATAACAATAGTCCATACTTAGTAACAACTAATTTATTAGACTCGAATACCAACTTAAATCCTTCTCTACATAGAAGGGAGCCACTAACGAGGTTCTTCTTGATGACGGGGACATGCTGCACCGTTCTTCAGCTGCACAATCCTTCCCGAAGTAAAATTCAGATCGACCATGCCAACACCATGAACAGAAGCACTTGCGCCATTCCCCATCAATACGGACCCGTGGCCTGTGACATGGTAAGAAGAGAACAATGAAATGTCAGCACACACATGAACACCTGCACCTGTATCCACCCACCAATCGATAGGCTGAAACACTGAAAAAACAGTAAATAAGTTACCGTACCCAGATGCACCATTCTCATTGTTGCCCACAATCATGTTGACAGACTTGGAGTCCTGTCCTGATTTCTTAAACTTGTTTGGGCACTTGTTGGCCCAATGTTCAGCCGAACCACAAGTAAAGCATCCCTCATCCTTCTTGTTCTTCTTGAAAGTCTTATTACCCTTCTTCTTGAAGTCGGTATTCTGTTGGACACCGTTCTTTCCCTTAAACTTGTGGGAGTTGAAGTTCCTCTGGTTCACCATGTTGGCAACAGAAGTCCCTTCGGCCCCTTTTCCGTGCGAGTCCTTTGCCCTCGAATTCTGCTCAACACTCAGATGGCCAATGACATCCTCCACAGAGAATTCAGGCCTCTGATGTTTCAGAGTGGTGGCAAAGTTCCTCCAGGAATTGGGGAGCTTAGCCATTATGCAGCCCGCGACAAACTTGCCCGGTAACTCGCACTTCAGAAGCTCAAGCTCCTTAACAATGCATATTATCTCATGAGCCTGCTCCAGTACAGGACGGTTCTCAACCATCTTATAATTGTGGAACTGCTTTATAATATGCATCTCGCTCCCTGCATCGGCGGCCGCAAACTTAGATTCGAGCGCCTCCCACAAGTCCTTGGCGACATGCCCATGTAAATATGCGTCGACCAGTTTATCTCCGATCACGCTAAGAACTGCTCCGAGAAACACAGTGGTTGCCTTCCTGAACGCCTTCTCCTGTTCAGGAGCAATCATTCCCGTGGACACACCATTGACCCAGAACACGTTCATGTCCGTGAGCCATAAAGTGGTCTTTGTCTGCCAACGCTTAAAATACGTACCGGTAAACTTATCCGGTTTCAGTGCTGCGGGAAAGCCGCTGGCCGAAAAATTCCTACACAGAATAGGTTTTTGGATTGCTAAATAAATAGGCAATTTTTCGACTAATTTTGCTAAAGTAGATAACTAGCATGACATTGACAGAACTAACAACATACTGGTACTGGTCTAAATAAGTGCATAGGTGTGAGCTCGGCTCAATCCCGCAACCCGCGGCGCGACGGCGGAGGAGGAGGAGCGCGCGAGAGCCTCTTCTCTTCTCAAGCTCCAATAGCATGGAGAGGAGCCACCCTTATATGGAGGTTCAACTCCTCTTCCACTTCTGGGGTGGGACTAATTTCCACCTCCACCTAGTGCCAATAAACCCACATGGGCCCTTAGAGATTTTTCAGAAATTGCTATATGGGCTTAAGGCCCATCTCAAATTTCAGCAAGATCTAGACGCTGCACGCAGACTTAGCCGATTCTAGGGTGCTAGAGAGCCCAATTTGCTCTCTGGACTCTCTTGATAGCTTCAGGTTGTCCAGATTAAATACATACAACTCTTAGGCGCTGCACTGCTCGATGAGGGCCCAACAGTGCCACGTTGGCCAAACGTGCAGCACCGAAAAATTAGGCGTTGCACAGTGTAGTGTGGCGCCTAGCTGTCGGGCGCCACGTAAAAGAGTCAGTTCAGGGAATTTTTTGGAAAGCAGTTAAGTTTGTGAATTCTTTTTGTCCCCGACTCAATTTCGAAGGCCGTACGTCTTTGAGACCTCACCTCGTCGGGTCCGTATCCAATGCTATGCTATCTGAGACAGAACAGAACAGGTTCGGCGTCGAGTTTTGTCGGAATAAAATCCTCTCCCCGTTCGTCGATACCAACAGTTTGGATCGGCTTCACGAGCTGAATATATTCTTGTAGAAAACGCATCGCGCGTAAGGATAGATAGAGACGGCCGGCCAGATCAGTATACGAGACGGCAGCACAGTTAAAAGTGATAGCCTGATACGACAGTGGTGCGGATCGAGCGGCGATCGGCGGTAGACAGGCGAGTCATTGTCAGCCATTGCTTTAGTAGTATAAAAAGTGTGTAGTTAAAGCAAACCACTTGAGCACCGGCCCGTTGGAAATGCTGGATTTATCTGAATTGGATTTTCATCTCGATCGTCGCTTTTCTACTGCTCCTTGAGTAGTGGCTCAGCTGGCACGTACGAAATGCTGCGCCTAGCAATAGCGGGGAGTTGCATGGAACGGGGTGGGTTGGGCTGGTCAGGGAGGAAAAGCGCTAGTTAATGGCGGACCTGGATGTGGTGTGGTGTGTTAACTTGTGGTTAAGGCAAGGTTAAAGGGGGCATTTGGTTGGGGTGGCGGTGCTGTGATGCCCGTATCGGGGATCAATCGCTGGCACTTGACTTTGACTCAACAATAATCGGGGCTCTACAAACTCGTCTCTTTCTCTCGTCTCTGCGGGGACCGACCAGGCCCTCTCCGCATGGCTCACTCACTCATGTAGTCTAGTATACGTGTGGTGGTATCGCCCATGCCGTCGCGGGGTATTCACGGAACTGCCATAGGGAGGGAGTGCGTACGTGGCAGAGTGATGCACGCAAAAGAAAAAAAGAATTTAATAACTTCCGAACGTTCGGATTTTGAGCATTTCACCCCGAATGTTTTTACATGGCAACTTTAGTTTATAGGGGATGACAACTTTAGTTCATAGGGGATGGCAACTTCGTCCTTTTTCGTTTTTTGTCAGAAAATTGCCATGTTTTTCTAATCTCACGCAAACTAAACTTGCCGTCTAAATCCGTTCGAATTGCCATGCTTAACTCCTGAACGTTTGGGAGTTATCAACCGAAAAAAAGAGTGATGCGCGCCGTGCCCGCGTAATCCAGCCTGATAAACCGATTTTGAATCTCTTTTTCTTGAAGACTTGGAGTACGTGCAGCTACTTGTAGGTGGACGCCGTGTCCACGCATGTGTCTATAAGGCTCTCGGCACATAGCTCAGTTTAATGTGGATCCGAAAAAAGCTCTAGCCCCCGCCCAACCTACCTCTTCTCCTGCCTCTCCCTCCCGCCGTCGCCGGAGGACACCGCCGGCAAAACTAGTGCGGCTAACGGCGGCGGCAGGGTCCCTGCTTGTGGCCGTTCTTTCCGAGGTCACAGGGACCGAAAGAGATTGAATCCATTCATGGTCGCAAGTGAAAGCCAGATTTTCAATCGGCCAGACGTGCATACGTCGCTAGTCAAGAAATTAATCAAGGTGCCTATATGCTTGCTTGAGCCTAGCACGTACACTCTCATCGACGGCGACGGAGACGATCGACTCTGCAGCTCGTACGACTCCGTGCTTGATGCAACAATCATCGCTGGTGTGGCTGCTACTAGATCTCACCCGGTGGGCGGCCTCGATGTGGATCGCGCTGGCCACCAAAAGATCTTCATGAGGATTCTACCTCTAGATCCGGTGGTTGACATCAGGTGAGATGAAAACTATGGACAACGGCTTGACGCAGAGGGGTGGTGGTGCAGTGGCGGCGGTCACATATCGCATGTAACTGCTGGGCTTGTGGAAAAGTGGTGGCGGCAACATTTGAGTGACTTGATGGTGGTGCTACTAGGCACCCGGTCTCGAGCTCCGGGGTGAAAGCCTAGGTGACCCGAGTTGGTCATGCCTAGCAATGGCGATGTTTTTACGTCATTGCCTTGTTGAAGGCATTGCTCGAATATGCTTGGAATACTTCTTCAGGGTGAAAACCTAGATTTTTACCTTAGGCGGATGGATCCGGCGACGGCGGCTATTGAGCGTTGCTCCCTTCCTAAAGACGTTGCTGATGAAGAATCTCGTCGTCCGTTTGGTGTAATAACATGGTTGGTGCAGATATGGTCATTGATGTAGTTTGCCGATTATGAATTTGATCGTTTCAGGGTTTTCTTTTCCTCACCTACGCATAGCTTTGATTTTGTATGACTTTGCTATTTGTTGGTGTGTTCTTGTGTGCGTGTGTTGGTGTTGACTGTGTACATCCTAGCGAGAGTGTATCCTGTGAAACGGCTCAACTGGTGCTCCAGATGCACCGACCTCTTATGGACCATTGGATGTGAGAGGAAGGGACATGATGCAGCTAAGATCTAGGCTGATGATACATTTACAGAACGAACCTTGAAGTGCAATTGATTATACTAATCGTCCTTCCCAACCCCAATATCTGAATTCCAACGTCCCTGTTTTCTGCTCTACAGCAGCACCACAAGGAGAGCCTATGTAATTTATTTAGAGAAAATTCATCTCTAAAATAATATGTGATATGTTAGTAATGATAACGTTATTTTACGGGGGTAATGAAGACGTTGACATGTTTCCTAGCACACACCGCAAAGCGGCAAAAGACAGGCACCATAGATTCACAATCAGCATACTAAAGTTCGTACAGTCCTTGAGAGAACTTTTTTATGAAGCTTACAAATGACTACGATGTGAAGTAGTACATCGTAGGTCCATGCCACAAATCTGCTAATACAAGTTTACATGATTGATGGTTCTAGATCTCACATGATTGATGGTTCCACTTGTTGTAACATCAAGACTTGTAAGTGCAGATTGATGTTGGCCTACGATTTGGAAAACCGAACTTTTTGTGTGCATTTCTCTCATGTGGAGACAGAGGTTTAACACTTGTATGTTTTCTTTTGAGAAACACATTTGAAAATATCTTAAAGGTCACATGATTAAGAAGAATATTCATTCTGCATAATTCTTGTATCTCCAATATTCATTAAGCTTTGAAACTAGAAACAAAATCTTTTTTATTGTCTAATTGTTTTCCCCAGGCAACCCAATAGAAGTACATGCAGTCATGAAAAACACGAATATCTACATTCAGATGTGGATCTTGTCCCTCTTCACTCCATTCTCCATAAAAACAAGGACTAGTATGCACATGTACCACCGGCCCAGGTATTAGCTGCATCATATCCCTTCCTTTCACATCCAATGGCCCACAAGCAGCTGGTACATCTGTTGCACCAGTTGAGCCGTTTCACGAGATACTCTCACATCCTAGCTATGCAGGGGCCGGACGTGTTTATTGTGTTTGTATCTTTTTGATGCTTTATTTTAAGCCAATAAAATTCATCCCTCATCAAAAAAGCTCAGTTTAATGTGAATGAACAGATCTCGTACGACCCATCCGCATGTTTGGCGCGTGAAACAACAAGCAAGACTAGTAGGCATGCACCGATTGTTCTGTCAACTCTTCCTTCTACCGTCACAATCATCGGTGCATGCATGAAACGAAGAAAAGTAGTAGTATACCAAGACGATTAGACTAGACCAGCGAAGCCGGCCAGCTCGTTGCGAACTGGAACCCAAATGAAACCGGCCACTCTCCTACACCCACCCACACCCAGGGATTCTCAGGCCAACTCCATCACACGACTCCATCCTGTCCGGATTCGTCCGTTTGAGGTAAAACGGACAAACCGGGTGGCCCAGCGCGCGGGAGCAAACAGACTTTTGTTCGTTTTGTGTCCGCTTTCGACCCATTCGCGGCCCAAGTTTGCGCCGCTTTTGGGGTGAAACGGACACCACCCGGACGCGCCGGCCGTCTGCGCGTGTCCTCCCCTGGCCCGCCCGTCGGTGGCACAGGACGGGCCTTTTTCTATCCGCCCCCTTCCTCCCTCCGGCCGCATCCCACTCCACTCTTCTCCACTCTTCCACACTCTTCCCCCTCGTCGCCCGCCGCCGCCGCCGCTGCCATTGCGGCCGTGCAACATGGACGCACGCTCGCCCAGCCCCTTCCCCTCATCGCCGCCAAGCTACCCAACCATGGCCACTTGGTTTGCACACCCGCCGACCGGATTTGGGGCGGATCCGGTCAGTCTTGAGCTCGGGAGGCCGGGCCGCACCATGGACTGGCCGGGCACCTCGTCGAAAGGCCCTGGCAGGGCCGCAAGGCCACATGCAGGCAGTGGCTCATCCTCTAGCCGCTCGGATCTGCATCATCGGTGGTCCGCCGGCAGATACGCGAATGGCGGCCGGTCGGGCTCGGTGCTTGCCCAAAAGCTCGTGGCGCACCGTTGCCCCTCATCAAGTGTGACCACTGCCCAAGGATGGTCGTGCGCCGCGTATCTACAACACCGGAGCATCCCGGATGGGTGTTCATCAAGTGCTTAAACGATGGGGTACGTGCTCTTTTTAGCTTCGGTTTGTGCTCTCGAATTAGATTAATTGTGCTAACTTTAGGTTTTATTGTGTAGAATGGATGCAAGTTTTGGTATTGGGAAGAAGAGTACATAGATATATTGATAGAGCGAAATCTAGTACATGTTCGTGCACTTTTAGCTAGCCTAGAGGCTGTAGATGAGACAAGTGCACTTGTTGCTAGATTAGAGGCTAGGCACGATACTACGTGTGAGGAAGCAACATCGACTTCTGGCTTGAAGAAGAAAGGAGGGTGCAACGTCGAGCCTCCTCCACAGATCAACAATGAGTGCATCGAGAAAGCCCTAACCCAACTCAAGGGAGCAGTTATGGAAGTTGGGTATCTTCTCAAATGTATTCTTGTGGTTCTTGTTTTCTTTGGCCTTTCTTTACTAGTCAAAATGTGATGATGTATTGTCATGTATCAAAAATGAATGATGAAAAAAAGTTTAGGACTTGCAAAGAAAAGTGCACGCGGACAAGATGCGGTCGGGATGCGTCGGCCACTGCATCCCGGAAACTGCCCGGAACGACCCCATCCCCCTACCAAAACGGACAGAATCCGGACGAAACGGACGTCCGTTTGGGGTCGCGCGGTGGAGTTGGCCTCACGCCCGATGTCGCCGCCGTTTTCAACCGCAACGTTGCAGTACTACTACCACAGTTCAGCTGGAGCGGGCACGCATTACGTAGGACTCCGGTCTTTTTAAGTTTGCATATAAGTTTTTTGTCTGAAGTCAATGTATCTCTACTTTGACGGAACATATAGAAAAATAATATAAACATTCATAATGCCAAATTAATTTTGTTGGATTCATTGTGAAATATAGTTTCATAATATATATATTTGGTATGATAGATGTTGATATTTTTTAATATAAATTTGATCAAACTTTGGAATGTTTGACTTGACTTAAATCTAATACGCGGAGTAAAAGGACCGAAGGGAGTACTCCCTTGACAAAGACGACTAGTAGTGTGTAAGCTTTGACAAAGTCGCCCATGACAATTCGCCAACTCCCAAAGCACGTACTCCCTCCGATACTTTTTAGTCTGCATCTTTTTTTGAAAAGGGGCACAGCCCTGGCCTCTGCATCAGAAAGATGCATACGGTCACATTTATTAAAAGCAATAGGTCCAATAAAGGCCTGTAACTCCGTTACACACTAGTCCCCAAACGGCTCACAAAGAGCATTAAAATAAAAGCCACATCCGGCATGCAAAATATAGATAGGAAAACTAATTGCCTATCCTATTACATGACCGCCATCCAAACCGGCTGAATATAGCCCGAGCTACCATCTCCCATCGGGCAGATCTAGTAACCAAATGCTCCCTGGCCTCCGTCTGAGTGAGTAGCGACCACAAACGGATCAACGTAGTAGCTCGGAAGATGACCTGCAAAAAATGAGTATTTGTTGTTCTGTTAAAAACCAAATCATTCCTGCAGTTCCAGACTGCCCAAAGTAAAGCACATACTCCTACACGAATGTGTTTAGCTGTTTGGGTCTCTATCCCATCCAGCCACATCCCAAATAATGTGTTGATATTATTCGGAGGAGTAATATTAAAAGAAATGTGAACAGTCCGCCAAAGAACCTTCGCCATAGGACAATCGAGGAAGAGGTGTTTGATAGTCTCGTCTTGATCACAAAAACTACATCTCTTAGAGCCGGTCCAATTGCGCTTTGTCAAATTATCCTTGGTTAAAATAACTTGTTTATGTACAAACCACATAAACACTTTAACTCTCAAAGAGACTTTGACATTCCAAACATGTTTGGAGAAGGGAATAGAGCTAGAATTGATGACATCTAAGTACATCGATTTAACCGTGAACTCACCATTCCTGGTAAATTTCCAGCTCAACGAATCCGGCCTTTGAGCAAGCTGCACATCCATCAGTCTTCTCACCAGATGTAGCCAGGCTTCCCAACGCGATCCGACAAGAGTTCTCCTGAATTGGATATTAAGGGGAGCGGTCCTGAGAATAGTTGCAACCAGAGCGTCTCTCCGTTGCACGATGTTATAAAGAGACGGATACTGTAATGCGAGAGGTGCTTCCCCTAGCCATGTATCCTCCCAGAATCTCGTGGTGTTACCGTCTCCGATAATAAACTTTGTTCTGTTGAAAAAGACTGATTTAACTCTCATCAGCCCTTTCCAAAAAGGTGAGTCCGTCGGTCTCACTATCACCTGTGACAAAGTTTCGGAATGAAGGTACTTGTTACGCAGAATCTACGCCCACAAGTGTTCCGACTCTACAGATAACTTGTACAACCACTTGCTGAGAAGACATCTGTTTTTCACCTCAAGATTTTCAGTCCCAAGACCCCCTTGGTCTTTTGGTCGGCAAATAATATCCCATTTAGTGAGTCGATATTTTCTTTTGGAATCATCACTCTGCCAAAAGAAACGGGATAGATAGAAATCCAGTCTTTTTCTAACTCCAACTGGTATCTCAAAAAACGACAAAAGAAACATAGGCATGCTCGTGAGGACCGAATTAATAAGAATTAGCCGGGCCCCATACGACATCAGCTTGCCCTTCCAATAGCTTAGTTTCTTCTTGAATTGATCCTCGACACACTTCTACTCTCTATTTGTTAGCTTACGATGGTGAATTGGTATACCTAAATACGTAAAAGGTAAACTCTCAATTTCACACCCGAACAATTGCTTATAAGCCTCTTGTTCTTCTTTGGCTCTTCCAAAGCAGAACAGTTCACTCTTGTGAAAGTTAATCTTTAAGCCCGTCAATTGTTCGAATAAGCATAACACCAGCTTCATGTTTCGCGCTTTTGCCAAGTCATGCTCCATGAAAAGTATGGTGTCATCAGCGTACTGTAGGATAGACACCCCTCCATCAACTAGATGAGGTACGAGGCTACCTACTTGGCCAGCATCCTTTGCCCGACCTATTAGAATGGTCAACATGTCAGCTACGATGTTGAACAGAATAGGTGACATCGGATCTCCTTGTCTCAGGCCTTTATGTGTCTGGAAATAGTGACCTATGTCATCATTCACTTTGATTCCAACACTCCCTTTTTCCGTAAAAGATTAAACCTGGTTTCTCCAAGCCTGGTCGAAACCTTTCATACACAAAGCCTATTGTAGAAATGGCCACTTAGCTTTATCGTACGCCTTTTCGAAATCCACTTTGAAAACAACCCCATCTAGTTTTTTCGTATGGAGTTCATGGAGGGTCTCATGCAAGACTACAACCCCTTCTAGGATGTTTCTGTCTGGCATGAAAGCAGTTTGGGTCAGTTGCACCACAGAATGCGCAATCTGTGTGAGTCTATTAGTCCCAACCTTGGTAAAGATTTTAAAACTGACATTAAGAAGACAAATAGGCCGGAACTGCTCAATTCTCACAACCTCTGTTTTCTTCGGGAGTAATGTTATTGTTCCAAAATTCAAATGAAACAACTGAAGCTGATCGGAGAACAGATCGTGGAACATCGGTAGCAGATCCCCTTTAATAATATGCCAACATCTCTTATAAAACTCAGCTGGAAATCCATCCGGCCCCGGAGCTTTATTGTTCTTCATCTGTGCAATCGCATCAAACACCTCTTTCTCCGAGAAAGGTGCAGTCAATGCCTCATTCTCATCGGCAGTCAACTGAGGCACATCCTCAATTCTCGACTCATCCAGGGACACAAAGTTATCCTCTGGAGGCCCAAAAAGCTGCTTGTAATAATTGGTAATGTAAAGCTTTAGGTTCTCTTGTCCTATGATCGTTCCTTCGTCTTGCTCAAGCTGAAAGATTCTTTTCTTTCTGTGCTTTCCATTGGCAATCATATGGAAGAATTAAGTATTGGCGTCCCCTTGGACTACTTTATGAACCTTAGCTCGCAATGCCCATTTCAACTCCTCTTCTCTCAACAGCTCTTTCAATCTCATCTCCGCATCCACTTTAGCATGAAGCTCTGCGAATGCAAAATTGTGGACTCGGCTTTCACATTTAAGGACTAAATAAGTGTAAGGAGTCTCTCCTTTTCAATCTTATAAATCCCACTAAGATGCTTAGCCCGTCCTCGCAAGAAACTTCTCAAGTTCCTAATCTTATTCTGCCATCTCTCAATAGGAGATCTTCCTCCTGCATCTTTCGCCCATTCTCTGGCTATCAGATCCAAGAACCCTTCTCTTTCAAACCACGCAAGTTTAAAAGAGAAAGTATTTTTGTTACCCACATGCGTTGCCTCCCCAGAATCCACTAGCAGAGGTGTGTGGTCTGAGATACCGCGAGATAATGCTTGGACTGTAACCAAGGGGAATTTCTGTTCCCACTCAACGCTAGCTAGGACTCTATCTAGCTTCTCATACGTCGGGTTTTGCAAAGTATTAGCCCACGTGAATTTTCGACCTGAAAGCTCTATCTCTCTAAGATCCAAGCTTTCGATGATGGTGTTAAACATAAACGACCAGCTGGCGTCGAAATTATCATTGTCCTTTTTATCTCTCCTTCTAATAATGTTGAAATCTCCTCCAACCAAAATTGGGATCTGTTCAGATCCGCAAATCCTGACAATATCTGCCAAAAAGTCTGGTTTTAATTCCGGCTGTGCAGCCCCATACACCGCAACCAAAGCCCAATTAAAGCCATCGACTTTGGATCTTACCCTAAATTTGATGGCAAAGTCACCCATAACTACAAAGAAAATATTTGATAGCTGTCAAAGTCACCCATAGCTGTCAAATTATCTAAGTTTTGTCAGAAGTCAAAATACATCTACTTTGACCAAATTTATAGAAAAAAATATCAACATTCACAATGTGCAATCAATATTTTTAGATTCATTATGAGATGTAGTTTCATAACATATATATTTAATATTGTAGATATTGATATTTTTAATATAAATTTGATCAAACTTTGTAAACTTTGATTTGTGTCTAATATGGAAAGTAAAAAGGACCGGAGGGAGTACTATCTACGTACGCACGACGACCAAGACAAGAAGGCCGTGCGTCTTTGAGACCTCGTCGGGTCCGGGTGACCGGATCCAATGCCATGCTATCTGAGACGGAACAGGTTCGGCCTCGAGTTTTGTAGGAATAAAATCCTCTCTCGGTTCGTCGATGCCAACAGTTTGGATCGACTTCACGAGCTGAATATATTCTCGTACAAAACGCATCGCGCGTATAGATATGTAGAGGCGGCCGACCAGATATACGAGACGGAGTGATAGCCTGATACGACAGTGGTGCGGATCGAGCGATCATCGGTGGTGGAGAGGCAAGTCATTGTCAGCCATTGCTTTAGTATACAAAGTACGTACAGTAGTTAAAGCAAACTACTAGACGTGCACGCACCGGCCCGTTGGAAATGCTGGATTTATCTAAACTGGAACTGGATTTTCATCTCGATCATCGCGTTTCTACTGCCCCTTGAGTAGTGGCTCAGCTGGCACGTACGAAATGCTGCGCCTAGCAATAGCGGGGAGTTGCATGGAACAGGGTGGGTTGGGCTAGCCAAGTGGCCATGGAGGAAAAGCGCTAGTTAATGGCGGACCTGGAAGTGGTATTAAGTTGAGATTAAGCCGTTAAGGCACGGCATTTGGTTGGGGTGGCGCTGCTGTGCTGTCCGTAGCGGGAGTCAATCTGACTTTGAGTCAAAAAATAATCCGGGCTTTACAGAGTACAGACTCGTCTTGTTCTCTCCTCTCGGGTGGCTAAATTCTGTTTTAAACCTTGAACTCGTACTCGTCGTTGATTTTAAACCCCAACCTTCAAATCCCGGAATTATGTACCCTGAACTCCCTAATCCCAGTCGTTTCTGTCCTTATTGCCGTATCCAAACCAGGAAAGGCCGGGATTGCTGAGTCAACAAAGCGTGGTGGGGCCGGATCGGTCGCTGGACAGGCTAAATGGTTGAGCCGGACCAGCTCGCTCCCCTCGTCGCTCACTTCGCCCCTTCCCCTTCTCTCCCGACGCATCACCTCCCTTCACGGCTGCAATGGCGACGCTCGGCGGATGATCACGACGAGATTGGACATCCATATCGGTGGCCAAGCAGCAAGTTTGTCATCCTCATCCGCCATGACTGATCCGTTGGCTTCTTTTCTAGTCTCGTGGAGTTAGGTTTACGGTTTTACATGGGGTGAAAGGTGGGGTTTTGGGGCAAAGTTGCAGCTGTTGGAAATATGCCCTAGAGGGAATAATAAAATGGTTATTATTGTATTTCCTTATTCATGATAATTGTCTATTGTTCATGTTGTAATTGTATTAACTGGAAACCTTAATACATCTGTGAATACATAGACAACAACATGTCCCTAGTGAGCCTCTAGTTGACTAGCTCGTTGATCAATAGATGGTTATGGTTTCCTGACTATGGACATTAGATGTCATTGATAACAAGATCACATCATTAGGAGAATGATGTGATGGACAAGACCCAATCCTAAGCATAGCACAAGATCGTGTAGTTCATTTGCTAAAGCTTTTATAATGTCAAGTATCATTTCTTTAGACCATGAGATTGTGTAACTCCTGAATACCGTAGGAGTGCTTTGGATGTACCAAACGTCACAACGTAATTGGTTGACTATAAAGGTGCACTATAGGTATCTCTGAAAGTGTTTGTTGGGTTGGCACAAATCGAGGCTGAGATTTGTCACTCTGTATGACAGAGAGGTATCTCTGGGCCCACTCGGTAATGCATCGTCATAATGAGCTCAATGTGACTAAGTAGTTGGTCACGGGATCATGCATTACGAAACGAGTAAAGTGACTTGCCGGTAACGAGATTGAACGAGGTATTGGGATACCGACGATCGAATCTCGGGCAAGTAACGTACCGATTGACAAAGGGAATTGTATACGGGATTGCTTGAATACTTGACATCGTGGTTCATCCGATGAGATCACCGTGGAACATGTGGGAGCCAATATGGGTATCCAGATCCCGCTGTTGGTTATTGAAGTGTCCAGATACCGCTGTTGGTTATTGAATATGTGGGAGCCAACATGGGTATCCAGATCCCGCTATCATGGCAACATGGGAGATCAAGTATATCATCACAAATGAGCTTAACACCAACATTACAAGATATTTCTTCACTCACCATGGCATTACCTTGTGGCACGCCACATGTTGGTGAAGTGAAAGATATTGAAGTGTCCAAGTAATTGGAGGTGGAAGCAATAGAGAGTTCTTCATGATTTAAAAATGTGAAGAACTCCTCCATTAACTCCCCGAAAATAATATTGTCTTCATCAAGATTGGACCCACCATATATATCTTCAAGTTTGGTCCAAGCCTCATGAGCCGACATGCAAGTCGAGATTTCCTTAAACACTTCGAAGGATATAGCTTGGTGAATGGCACTCAAAAGTTGACTATCAAGATGCATATCCCCAAGTGATGGAGATTGTCCATCCTTTAGATTTGAATCCCCTACAACAACAATCCGTAAAGCATTTGGACCCCTGGCCCGAAAGTGACAAAGCATGTGTAATCTCCACATAATGTAATTTGTGCCATTAAAACAAAATGTGTCATCGTGCACTAGTTCACTAGTCGACATTGTTACTCTCTAGGCGATGAAGCCTAATAAGGAGAGACCGGGCTCTGATACCAATTAAAAGCACCATGATGTCACCTAGAGGGGGGGTGGTGAATAGACATTTTAAAATCTTTTACAGATTTGGCTATATCCTAATGCGGAAATAAACTAAGTGGATACTTTTCAAGCACAAATCCTAAATATACTAGGCTCACTAAGTGCACCAACAACTTAGCATAAACAAGATGGGAACAATGAGGATATGAGTAAGCACAAGTAAGTCACACTGACTTACTCAATGTATATCACAAGATATGGAAAATGAATAATACACACAACCACAAGTAAGCAATACAAGCTTACACAAATTGTATCACAATATATGGGATTGAATGATACAAGCAAACTCAAGTAAGTTACACAAACTTACTTGAGCAATATCGCAATATATGGAAGTGTATGACACAAGTTAGCAATTCACACTAATCACGAAGTATATCAATAGTAGCAAGTATGAATTGTGGAATATGAAGTGTAGGCCTAAATAATCTCTACAAGGAAATGGCCAACACAATATAATGAACCACCACAATATAATGAGGACAACAAGATATAGTGAACGCACTGTCAAATGACCAAAGTAAACCACAAGTAAGGAGTTAGGGTTAGGGATAACCAAAGTCATGGAGACGAGGATGTATCCCGATGTTCACTTCCTTGGAGGGAAGCTAGTCACCGTTAGAGAGGTGGATGTTCCCACGAAGGCACACCAACGCCACGAAGGCTCACCCTATTCTCCTTGAGATATCACCACGAAGGCGATTCCCAACCACTAGTGGTAGACCTTGAGGCAGCCTCCAAACCTTCATAAACTTTCCGAGGGACAAATCACAAGTTGATTCCTCACCGAAGCACTCCTACCTCCTAGGAGTCTCCAACCTCCAAGAGTAACAAGATCAAGGGGGAAATGCTCAAGACTTGCTCAAATCACAAATTGCTTTGGTCAAAAGAGAGAGGAGAAGTGGTTGTATGCTTGGATGAAATCTCTCTCAAGAACTCTCACAAATCTCTTCGGGGTGTAGCACGTGAAGGCTCAAATCCCTCTCTCTCAAATCCCACCAAAAGCAACTAATGCTATGGAGCGATGGGAGAGGAGAGGAACAACGGAGAAGGTCAACCAATGAACCCTAGATCCATGAGATAGTTTCCCCCCAAATGGATTGGAGTTTTGAGGCTTGGGGGAGGAGGATAGAGCTCAAAAGAATGGGGAAATTTCAGATCCAAAAGCTCTAACTCGATGGGGAAGAAGGGTGCCTTATATAGTGCCCCGCCAAATCTGCCCGTTACGCATAGAAAAACGCAGCCCGGAACTTCTGGGCAAGCCCGGAACTTCCGGGCCCCCTATTGAACACATATGTGCAAACTCTCTAGTTAACCCGGAACTTTCCCCGGAACTTGCCCGGAACTTCCGGGCCCCGAAACTTCCAGGCTGCCCGGAACTTTCGTCCCCGCAGAAAACAGCCAGCATACCGAAAGTAAAACATGCATAACTTTTTCATACGAACTCCGATTTTGATGATCTTAGGCTCGTTTTGAAGCTATGGAAAAATCCCAGGTCCTCACATAGAGAACCATCCAAGATCAACCAAAATTTAGGATGCCAAATATGCAAAGGTGTTATCATATATTTGGGAAACCTATTTGACTCTGGATTTTGTTTGGTATATAGGATAGGAGTGGAATTGTGTAAAGAAGATGTTGACTTGAGCAAATCCATCACGAAACCCTTTGATCCCCTCTTAATAGTGCAGGATCCCTATAACTCAAGAATCATAAAAGAGCTATACTACATAGCTATCGAGAATCCATTCTTGAGTGTATGTGTTTCTTCGGTGGTCATCATTCCACAACACTAACGTCAAGGAACTAATACCTTTGACTCGAGCCTTTCACTTGAGCTTGATGTTGATGTTTCTTCTTGGATCAAGTTGAAGGCAAGACATTGGTGAAGTATTCAAGTAGCTCCCCCATACACAATGCGGGAAGCTTTGCTTTGTATTCATCTTCACGTGTCCATTACATGATCATCTGCAAGCTTCAAGCATGTAATTCTCTAGACTGCCTATCTTGAACTCGCCCTTATAAACCATGATCATCATCACTTGATGTCATCCTATCATGGGCACTTGAAATCTTTCTCTTGATGTAAGTCCATGGGAATCACCTAACCCACACAGACATAGAAAAAACATAGAATGGGTTAGTACACAAAGCGCAATTGACAAATTATAACCATACCACAAGACCTCATGTGGAACATGATTTGCGCTTGTGTTTTGACCATCTTTGAATTCAATCTTCGATCTTCATCTTGGTCAACATTTATCTTTGCTCCATGATTAATCTTGATGCACAAATATATGTATATAGCATTCATTCTGAATTCATTCAATCTCCTTGCATCACCCATGGAACAAACCTTCCTATATAACTTGATTTCATTGTTTCTTCATAGGAATTGGCATTCATTATCAAGTCTCAATGCATATATTTATGTTGATGGATTTCATCCATCAATTCATCCAATATTCTTGATGCATTGCAAATGGAATTTTCCTTCAAATGTATATCTCAATGCAAACATTAGTCCATTAGGATTGCCATTTAATTACCAAAACTATACATGGGGACTATATGTACTTTCAGCGAGTACGATTCCATCAACCGCGTTCTTGTAACGCTTCCGCTTAGTGATCTTCAAGGGTATGAAGATGCTCTCTCTCCCTCTAGATTGTTGCAAGAATCTCCTAGATTGATCTTGGTGATACGTAGGAAAATTTTGAATTATTGCTACATTCCCCAACAGTGGGAGTTAATCCTCCAGATGAGATAGTGATGGTTCTCCAAAGTCACTACCACCAAGCTACTAGAGCTTCATGATGAACTATAACATATCAGGGATAGATATGATCATCCTTGAGCTATTCGCAATGTTTGACACCGCGAAAGTAGAAATCAAGAAGGAGCATGAATTGTTGATGGTTAGAGAAACCACTAGTTTCAAGAAGGGCAAGGGCAAGAAGGGATACTTAATGAAATAGCAAATCAGTTGTTGCTCTAGTAAAGAAACCCAAGGTTGAAACCCAAACCCGAGCCTAAGTGCTTCTGTAATGAGGGGAACGGTCACTGAAGCAGAACTACCCTAGATACTTGGTAGATGAGAAGGCTGGCAAGGTCGATAAAAGTATATTGGATATACATTATATTAATGTGTACTTTACTAGTACTCCTAGTAGCACCAGGGTATTAGATACCGGTTCGGTTGCTAAGTGTTAGTAACCCGAAATAAAAGGCTACGGAATAAATGGAGACTAGCTAAAGGTGAGTTGACGATATGTGTTGGAAGTGTTTCCAAGGTTGATGTGATCAAACGTCGCACGCTCCCTCTAGCATCGGGATCGGTGTTAAACCGAAATAATTGTTATTTGGTGTTTGGGTTGAGCATAGACATGATTGGATTATGTCTATCACAATACGGTTATTCATTGAAGGAGAATAACGGTTACTCTGTTTATTTGAATAATACCTTCAATGGTCTCGCACCTAAAATGAATGGTTTATTGAATCTCGATCGTAGTGATACACATGTTCATACCAAAAGATATAAGATAGTAATGATAATACCACATACTTGTGGCACTGACATTTGAGTCATATTGGTATAAAACGCATGAAGAAGCTCCATGTTGATGGATCTTTGGACTCACTCGTTCTTGAAAAGTTTGAGACATGCGAACCATGTCTATTGGTATGTACGCATGAAGAAACTCCATGCAGATGGATTGTTTGGACTCACTTGATTTTGAATCACTTGAGACATGCAAATCATACCACATGGGCAAGATGACTGAAAAGCCTTGTTTTCAGTAAGATGGAACAAGAAAGCAACTTGTTGGAAGTAATAAATTTTGATGTGTGCAGTCCAGTGAGTGCTGAGGCACACATTGGATATCATTATGTTCTTACTTCACAGATGATTTGAGTAGATGCCAAGTGTATTTACTTGATGTAAAAAAGTCTGATTTATTGAATGGTTCAAGTAATTTCAGAGTGAAGTTGAAGATCATCGTGACAAAAGGATAAGATGTCGATGATATGATCATAGAGATGAATATCTGAGTTACGAGTTTGGTACACAATTAAGACATTGTGGAAATTGTTTCACAACTAATATCGCCTGGAACACCATAGTGTGATGGTGTGCCCGAACATCATAGATGCACCCTATTGGATATGGGGCATACCATGATGTCTCTTATCAAATTACCACTATCGTTTATGGGTTAGGCATTAGAGACAACCGCATTCACTTTAATAGGGTACCACGTAATTCCTTTGAGATGACACCGTGTGAACTATGGTTTAGAGAAATCTAAGCTGCCGTTTCTTGAAAGTTTGGGGCTGTGACGCTTATGTGAAAAAGTTTCATCCTAGTAAGCTCGAACCCAAACCGGATAAATGCATCTTCATAGGTCACCCAAAACAGTTGAGTATACCTCCTATTTCAGATCCGGAAGCAAAAGTGATTGTTTCTAAAATGGTTCCTTTCTCGAGGAAAAGTTTCTCTCAAAAGAATGGAGTGGGAGGATGGTGGAGACTTGAAGAGGTTATTGAACCATCAGTTCAACCTATGTGTAGCAGGGCACAGGAAGTTGTTCCTGTGGCACCTACACCAATTGAAGTGGAAGCTCATGATAGTGATCATGAAACTTCGGATCAAGTTACTACCAAACCTCGTAGGTCAACAAGGATGTTTACTACTTCAAAGTGGTACGGTAATCCTGTCTTAGAAGTCATGTTGCTAGACAACAATGAACCTACGGGCTATGGAGAAGCGATGGTGGGCCCGGATTCTGACAAATGGCTAGAGGCCATAAAATCCGAGAGAGGATCCATGTATGAAAACAAAGTGTGGCCTTTGGAAGAACTACTTGATGGTCGTAAGGCTGTTGGGTATAGATGGATTTTAAAAGGAAGACGGACGATGATGGTAAGTGTCACCATTAAGAAAGCTCGACTTGTCGCTAAGATGTTTTCCGACAAGTTCAAGGAGTTGACTATGATGAGACTCATTGACTAATGACCTCTCTCACAAGTGAGATATGTGATTCATTACAATCACATAGTGATGTGAACTAGATTATTAACTCTAGTGCAAGTGGGAGACAGTTGGAAATATGCCCTAGAGGAAATAATAAAATGGTTATTATTGTATTTCCTTGTTCATCAAAGTGCATTACATCGACTAGAGGGGGGGTGAATAGGCGATTTTTATGAATTCTTCACTAAGGAATTTGCTGGTGAGGAAATTCCTAAATGAAGAACTACTAGCAGTGGAATAAGTACTTAGAAAGGAACACAAAGGAACACAGGCATAGTCATCATGATGAAATGAAGACAAGCACAGAGTACAGGAAACGTAAACACATGATAACACAAGGAAGAAGACGAACAGACTGAAGAAATAGAACTGAGAAAATTGAGAAAGTCTTCAGTCAAAGTCTTCAAACAGATACGAACAGGCACACAACAGCATACATGAGGAAATTAAAGAGTTGAGGAAATAGAACCAGTAAGCTTGGTGAAGACAATGATTTGGTAGACCAGTTCCAACTGCTGTCTCAGTTGTACATCTGGTTGGAGCGGCTAAGTATTTAAACTCGAGGACAACCAGTCCCGGACACACAATCCTCACTGTATTCTCCTTGAGCTAAAGTCACACAGACCTCGCCCAATCACTCGGGGTAAGTCTTCAGGTGACTTCCGAACCATCACAAACTCGGCCACTCGGTGATCCATAATTCCTCTTGGATGCTCTAGACCTTGACGCCTAACCGTCTGGAAGAAGCACAGTCTTCAAAGGAAACAAGCATCGGATCCACGTAGGATCAATCTCTTCAGTGATGCTCAATCACTTGGGGTTTTGTAGGTTTGGGTCTGGGATTTCCTCACTTGATGATTTTCACTCAAAGTCCTCGGAGGATGGGTTGCTCTCAAATGACAAATGTCAGTTTCTCTCGGAGCAGCCAACCAGCTAGTGGTTGTAGGGGGCGGCTATTTATAGCCGGGGAGCAGCCCGACATGATAAGACATAAATGCCCTTGTCTGATATGATCGTTAGGTGGGTAGATATATTGGGGCAGCTGGCGCATATCACAGCAACGGTCGGAATATTTGAGGTTCGAATTCCTCAGGGCTATCATGTTCCTCACTTGGTAGGCAATCCGCACGGGCGAATTCCTAACTCTTCAGTCAGAATAAAATCCTCAGAGACCAGAAGAACTTCATCTCTATCACTGAAGAATATGGCTGAACTGTGCGAGATTTCGAATGGATTCACTCAAAGGGATTGGTTGGTGTAGGATTTGAGTTGAGCATCACATGGAAATTTCTCCTTAGTATTTCCTCGTCCCCCTTTAACAGTACGGTGTTTCCTATGACTCAAGAAAGAGAAAATGAAACTATGAAAACAAAAGTCTTCGCGCTTCATGTCCTCGAATGATAACTAAGTCTTCAAGGTCACACCAATTTCTTCACTTTCAAAGTCTTCAGAAAGTCTTCAGAAATCCAAAGTCTTCAGTCGAAGAACTTCATTTTTAGGGACCGACTTTCTCTGTAAATATCAAACTCCTCATAGACTTATAGACCTGTGTACACTCACAAACGCATCAGTCTCTTAACCTATAAGTCTTCAATACACCAAAATCACTAAGGGGCACTAGATGCACTTACAATCTCCCCCTTTTTGGTGATTGATGACAATATAGGTTAAGTTTTCAATGGGGATAAACATGTGAAGTGTAAATACTGATATTGCAGAATTTGATTGCAAGATATAGAAGAACTCCCCGTGAAGATGTGCATCGTGAGGTATTTGCTTTTGAAGCAATGCACACTTGAAGAGTATAATCATGGAGATCTCCTCCTATATCTTGTAATTCATACACGCATTTGACATATAATATGAGGAATTTGAAATGCATGATGAAATATGGTGACTGATGTAATTCAGCATGTGTGCATTAACATTATGAGGAATAAGCATGCAGAAGAGCACAACAAATTATAGAGCCACCATAGAGTTTAAGATTACAACTCGATCCAACAAAGTCATCAGAAGAACGAGAGTTGTAACTTAGCAAAAAAAACACCCATATATATATAGACCCGCTTGAAGACTAACTCAAATTTCACCCCCTTTGTCATCGAAGACCAAAAGGGTTGAAACCGAGGACTAATGCCCCTGAAGAATATCATGATGATGGAGGAGTGCCAGTGTTGTCAGGGTCTTGAGTCGTTGTAGGGCCTGCTGCAGTGTCGTCCAAATCTTCATGCTCGTCCGTGGCGCGTGATGAAGAATATGAGCTGGCCACCAAGGAAGGAACCTTGACCTTCTTGTATTTCTTCGGTGGAGGTGCAGACCACTCAAAGTCTTCCTTGAAGCACATTTGCTTCAAATCTTCTTCGCCATATAGATGTGACAGTATAGCCCAGGTGCGTTCAAACACTTCATGGAGGTAGTAGTGGTTTTTCTTCACTGCATTGTGTGTAGAAGTCATGTCGTGAAGAATAGAACCAAACTAACGCTTAACCCATTTGTGATTCTGATCGACCTTCTGGTGAAGACTTATAAGCAGTTCACGGTCAGTCATCACACGAGGAGCAGTAGCTTGAGGACTTGACTTTGGAGCATTGGCAACAGAATCATGTGTGGCAGAGTCATCATTGGTGGAATAAGATGCAGCTTTACGGAACTGACCATCCAATGGACGAATGCCTTCATCGATCACAGCTGGTGACTTGCCCTTCTCATCGGATGAGGAAATTGTCCGCTTGAGGACTTCAATTGGGGGCAAGTAGCTGCCATGGTTAAGAGTATCAGCCTTGTAGTTGAGTGAAGTCCTTGATCTGAGGAATCTCATGATCCATGGAGCATAAGGCTTCAGCTCAAACGGTGTAAGTGCAACATTCGCAAGAGTCCTCATGAAGAAATCATGGTAATTGATAGGGATACCATGCATGATGTTGAAGAGCATATTCTTCATCATTCCCACAATTTCTTCATCTGAAGAATCATGTCCTTTGATTGGGCTGATAGTCTTCGTCAGAATGCGGTAAATGGTTCTGGGCACATAGAGCAAATCCTTCACGAGGAATTTGGTCCTTTGAACTTGTCCTGGCTTCAGCGGCTTTATGAGCACTTGCATGTAATGATCAGTAAGTTCAGGTTCTTCATACAGACAGCGAGCGCCTTCTGATGGAGGACTGATTGGCAAGGCACGAAGCAATTCAGTGGCTGGTGCCTTGTAGTGAGTGTTTTCCGTCATCCAGTCCAACACCCAAGAGTTGACGTCAGCAGCGTTGTCTGTGATGTGCAAAGTTGCGTAGAATTGAAGAATAAGCTCTTCATTCCAATCAACGATGTCAGTGCAGAAATTTAGCAAGCCTGCATCGTGAAGCAGACTGAGAACCGGTGTGAAGCATGGCATAGATTTCATATCCACGTGAGGAATGTGCTCATGATCGAAGATTTTGTCTTTGTCGAAAAGAACTGAGGAATAGAAGTTTGCCTGGCTGGCAGTCCAGAAACGCTTCCTTCTAAGACGAGCATTGTCATAAGGGTTGAATTCATTGAAGAATACGTGCTCGCCGAAGAAATCATCAGCCTTGAATTTTGGCTTCTTGGAGAATGGATTCTTGGGCTTGGGCTGAGGAGTGTCAGTGATTTGCAGTATCACCTCAAGAATCGCAATTCAGGTTCCTCATGCTGAGGAATTTCTGTTTCTTCTGCAATGGCAGCCTGAGGCATCTGTTCTTCATTTACATTTTCTTCAGTGCTAGTGGCTAGAATTTCCTCATTGACGGACGGGGTTGCACGAGGTTCATCAGACTCCACTCGTACTTCTGTAGCGACTGGGGACTGAGGAACAGCTTAGAGAGGAGTGAACAGAGGAGAATTGGGGTGCTGACTTTCCCAGAAGTCATCATTCAGCACAGGAGTGGTACACCCAATGTCCACATCCTCATCTTCAAGTTCTTCAACACGTGCCTCTTCAGCAATGAACTGAAGCATAGGTGAGGAAATGACTGGGGTTGAAGGGATCGCATGCACTTCAATTTCTTCGTCCAACTGCTCTGTAGAAGCAGCAGATGGAGTTTCTTCATCAGATTCCTCAGGAATCTCATATTCTTCACCATAAGGAACAAGGTCCTTTGATGGCACTGAGGAGACAGGAACGACATCAATTGGATTGTCAATTTAACTTATCAGCGTCTTCATCTTCTTCGGAGCTGAAGAATTTGAAGAAGTTGATGTCTTCCTCTTTTTCATTGCTGCATGTTCTGTAGCCTTTGTCTTCTTCACATCTGATGCAGATGGAAGGATTGGAGTTGATGTAGGTGCAGGAGGTGCATTTTCTTCAGGCACAACTATTGCAGTTGCCCTGGCTTGTTCACTTTCCTCAGGCGCATCACTAGTGGATGCCCTGGCAATATCATCAGTGGTTGGAATGGAGTCAACGGCCCTGGTATTCTCACTTTCTTCAGCAGCCATACTGACATCAGCAGTGCTGGCGTGTTCCTCAGTGGGCTGGGTAGATTTTTCAGGTTGAGGGATTTCAACATGCACTGGTGCAGTGGCAGTTGAAGAGAAAGTCTTTGTCAGATTGACGAAACGAACTTTTGCGCCCTTCCAATCAGCATGATACCGATCGAATTCATCACTCAATTTCTTGATTTCAGCTTGTACAGAAATGAGTTCTTCAGGAGTGAGCGTGACGACATTGTCCTTGAGGTAGCGCTGTTTCTTGTACTGCGCTTTATTCAGCCTTCTTCCTTCTTGATACTTCCACTTCTCTTCTTCAATGAAGTGGGTCAGAACATGACTTTGACCAGGAGTGAGGTTCATCTCCGGCAAAGGTGTAGTGGGGTCCTTGTACCATAAGTCAATGAAGTCCAGGATCAACTTGGGATCCAGAAGTAGTGGCACATTGCTGCCTTTGGCTCTAGCGGCCTTGGCTTGCCTGTCCCTGATGATTTCAGCAAGTTCTTCATCACCAGCCTCATCATCATCAGACGGGATTTGGAAGGCAACCTGCTTCTTTGGCATAGCCTTCCTGGGCTTACTACTAGAGGCCTTAGCAGCAGCAGCAGAATCTTCATTGAATTTCCTCACTGCCTCCTTTGCTTGCTTGGCTAGTTGGGCCTGGCACCTAGCCCATTCATCAGCATAGTCCTCGCCGCGCTTGAGGCTGGTGGGATCCGCCAGTTGGCCAGGCCTCAATGGAGGTCTTGAGTATGAAGGGTTGAGTGCGAATTTCTTCATGTACTTGGGAGTAACATACCTGCACTCCTTCCATTCACGTGCCCATCTCCTTTCAATATGTTGTATGCGCACTTTGCGCTGATTTTTGTCCTCCTTACCAAACTTGGCCTCATCTGGAGTGCAATATCCAGCATATATATCCTCAGGGATTTCAAACGCAGTGTTGACCTCAGGCCTTTTTCCTCCCTTCTGTGGCTTCTTGCCGTCAACCATTTTCTTCAGCTAAGGATTTACAACTGAAGTTTCTGAAGATGTATGCAACTTTTCTTCGAGGAACGCTGCAAATGAGTTAAGTTGATGAGAACCTAGTGATTCAGCAGCGGACATTTGTACCTGTGAACAGACTATAGTTGCGAGGAATGTGGAGAGGTCATATGCGTTCTCAGAAGATTTTCAAAAAGAGAATAGGTTTGAGGAATTTGACCAATGAGTCTTGAAGAATTTCACTAAGCATTCTTTATCTTAGGTTCCAGAGTTGTACAGATTTGGAAATCCACACAATTGAGGAATCTTGAAGAAAATCATAGCTTAGAGAAATGAATCAAGAACAGATAACATGTGAGGTGTTTAGTGTGTGAAGATTTGAAGAATAAACACCTTTGAAGATTTTTAGGAAAACACATGAATCAAAGCGGGCAGTAAAAGTAACTTTTAATTACCCGAAGTGAAGAACATGACGAACTGGGAAGTGTAGAAGTGAAGTTCGTCCATTCAGATCTTCCACGCCCTAACTCGGCAGAGGAAGACGGCTATGGCGGCGGCGGAGTGAAGAGATCCGCCACCGGCGCGAGTATGACGGCGACGAGATCGAGGCAGTGAAGCTCTTCCTCACCGGCGACGATGAAGTAGCGGTGGCGCTAGGGTTTGGGAAGCTCGAGCAGGAGAGAGAGGTCGAGCGGAGTAAAAGTGAAGTGAGGAGAAGACATGGGTATTTATATCGGCAGTGAATAACTGTGCGCCCGAGGATTTCGGACGAACGTGCCCCTGGCTCTTCTCATTCACATGACATGTGTCACCCACGGACTGTGAGGTGGCGATCGTGTAGGATCATGGGTGAATAGATAAGTATTTGTCATGGGAAGCGGAACGATTTGAGCGGCAAAGCCAAAAATTTGGATTAGATAAGTTTTAATTTACCGTTCGCAATTTCTTCAGCTGTCAAGGACACAGTGAAGATTTTGAACGAGTTTCAAATCAGAACGCACATGAAGAATTTGTGAAAAGATTAGATTGAGTTCATCATAGAGGGGGAAAGGGTCCGATCACATTCACTTAGCGGAAAAAGTCAACTTGAAGAATTAGCAATAAGTGAATGTTGTAGAGGACATAAACACACACACACACACACACACACATATATATTCAATTGAAGACAAACGGCGGAAATAGTGAAGACATTTTAAGTTGAAGAATTTGAAAAAACTGAGGAATTTCAAAAACGAAGAAAAACTCAAATTTGAAGATTTTCAACTTTGGGTGGTGGCGTATCCCACCGTATAAGAAAGCTAATTTCAGACACCGCGTACAATTGTCGTAGGGTTCTGAGAATCAATTTCTTCATTAATTTCTTCACACTTAGAGGGTTAGTCTTCATTGATTGAAGAAAAACGTTACTTCATGTGTTGCGCATCTAAGTCATCAGGTCAGCATAAGCGTTAGGATGAGTGTCCTATTTCAGAGAATATTCGAAGATTCTAGGATATTTCATCCAAGGGCTTAGTGAAAATATCGGCCAGATGATCTTCAGTTCTTGCATGGCAGATGGAGATATCGCCCTTCAACACATGATCGCGAAGAAAATGATGACGAATCTGGATGTGCTTTGTCTTCGAGTGCTGAACTGGGTTGTGAGAAATCTTGATAGCACTCTCATTGTCGCAGTAGAGAGACACATTCTTCACATCGATGCCATAGTCCTTGAGAGTTTGCTTCATCCATAATAATTGAGCACATCATGATCCAGTGATAACCCACAAGTGTAGGGGATCGCAACAGTTTTCGATAAGTAAGAGTGTCGAACCCAACGAGGAGCTAAAGGTAGAATAAATATTCCCTCAAGTTCTATCGACCACCGATATAACTCTACGCACGCTTGACGTTCGCTTTACCTAGAACAAGTATGAAACTAGAAGTACTTTGTAGGTGTGAAAGTCTAGGTTTGCAAGACAATAAAGAGCACGTAAATAAGAACTAGGGGCTGTTTAGATAAAGATGCAATAAAGTAAATATTAGTAGAGAGCTTTTTGTTACGAGAAAGTTATTTGTCCAAGGCAATCGATAACTAGACCGGTAATCATTGTTGCAATTCTATTTGAGGGAGAAGCATAGGCTAACATATCATCCCTTACTTGGAATTCTATGCACTTATGATTGGAACTCTAGCAAGCATCCGCAACTACTAAAGATTCATTAAGGTAAAACCCAACCATAGCATTAAGGTATCAAGTCCCCTTTTATCCCATACGCAAACAACCTACTTACTCGGGTTTGTGTTTCCGTCACTCACGCAACCCACCATAAGCAAATCATAAACATATTGCAAACCCTACAGTGGGAATACCTCATGTTTGCGCGACACGGAGGGCACAATAGGACAGCACCAATAATAAAACATGCAACTCAAACCAATCACGATCATCAATTAACCCATAGGACAAAACAGATCTACTCAAACATCATAAGATAGCCATACATCATTGGGGAATAATATATAGCGTTGAGCACCATGTTTAAGTAGAGATTACAGTGGGTAAGAGAGAGGTTACACCGCTGCATAGGGGGAGGAAGAGTTGGTGGAGATGTTGGTGAAGATGGCGGCGGTGTTGGTGAAGATCGCGGTGATGATGATGGCCCCCAGCAGTGCTCTGGCGCCACCAGAAGCAAGGGGGAGAGCCCCCCTTCTTCTTCTCCTTCCTTGACCTCCTCCCTAGATGGGATAAAGGTTTCCCCTCTAGTCGTTGGCTCCCATGGATTGGGAGGGGCGAGAGCCCCTCCGAGATTGGATCTATCTCTCTGTTTCTGCGTTCTTAGATTCTACCCCTTCACCGTTTCCTTTATATCTGGAGATCCGTAACTCCGATTGGGGTGAATCTTTCGCCCAGATTTTTCATATAAAATTAACTTTCTTGCGGCAAAAGAAGGGAGTCAACCACCTTACGGGTGGCCCACGAGAGCCCAGGGCGCGCCCAGGGGTAGGGGGCGCCCCCCCTCCTGTCTCGTGGCCACCCCGGACACCGTTTCGCGTTGATTTTACTTCCCAAAAACCATAAATATTCCAAAAAAAACTCTGTCCATTTTTATCCTGTTTGGACTCCGTTTGATATTGGGTTTCTGCGAAACAAAAAACATGCAACAGACAGGAACTGGCACTGGGCACTGGATCAATATGTTAGTCCCAAAAAATAGTATAAAAAGTTGCCAAAAGTATATGAAAGTTGAAGAATATTGGCATGGAACAATCAAAAATTATAGATACGACGGAGACGTATCAGCATCCCCGAGCTTAATTCCTGCTCGTCCTCGAGTAGGTAAATGCTAAAAAAGATAGTTTTTGATGTGGAATGCTACCTAGCATAATCTTGATCATATGTCTAACCATGGCATGAATATTAAGACACGAGTGATTCAAAGCAATAGTCTATCATTTGACATAAAAACAATAATACTTCGAGCGTACCAATAAAGCAATCATGTCTTTTCAAAACAACATGGCCAAAGAAAGTTATCCCTACAAAATCATATAGTCCGGCTGTTGCTCTATCTTCATCACACAAAGTATTTAATCATGCACAACCCCGATGACAAGCCAAGCAATTGTTTCATACTTTAATAATCTCAAACTTTTTCAACTTTCACACCAATACATGAGCGTGAGCTGTGGACATAGCACTATAGGTGGAATAGAATATGATGATGGGTGTTATGTGGAGAAGACAAAAAGGGAGAAAGTCTCACATCGACTAGGCGTATCAACAGACTATGGAGATTCCCATCAATAGATATCAATGTGAGTGAGTAGGGATTGCCATGCAACGGATGCACTAGAGCTATAAGTGTATGAAAGCTCAAACTGAAAATTGAGTGGGTGTGCATCCAACTTGCTTGCTCGTGAAGACCTCTGGCATTTGAGGAAGCCCATCATCGGAATATACAAGCCAAGTTCTATAATGAAAATTCCCACTAGTATATGAAAGTGATAACTCAAGAGGCTCTCTATATGAAGAACATGGTGCTATTCTGAAGCACAAGTGTGGTAAAAGGATAGTAACATTGCCCCTTCTCTCTTTTTCTCTCATTTTTTTATTTTCTTTTTTTGGCGGGCTTCTTTGGCCTCTTTTTTATTTGGGCTTCTTTGGCCTCTTTTATTTGTCATAAAGTCCGGAGTCTCATCCCGACTTGTGGGGGAATCATAGTCTCCATCATCCTTTCCTCACTGGGGCAATGCTCTAATAATGATGATCATCACACTTTTATTTACTTACAACTCAATATCTAGAACAAAGATATGACTCTATATGAATGCTTCCGGCGGTGTACCGGGATGTGCAATGATCTAGCATAGCAATGACATCAAAAAACGGACAAGCCATGAAAACATCATGCTAGCTATCTTACGATCATGCAAAGCAATATGACAATGAATGCTCAAGTCATGTATAAGATGATGATGGAAGTTTCGTGGCAATATATCTCGGAATGGCTATGGAAATGCCATGATAGGTAGGTATGGTGGCTGTTTTGAGGAAGATATAATGAGGCTTATGTGTGATTGAGCGTATCATATCACGGGGTTTGGATGCACCGGCGAAGTTTGCACCAACTCTCAAGGTGAGAAAGGGCAATGCACGGTACCGAAGAGGCTAGCAATGATGGAAGGGTGAGAGTGCGTATAATCCATGGACTCAACATTAGTCATAAAGAACTCATATACTTATTGCAAAAATATACAAGCCATTGAAAACAAAGTACTACGTGCATGCTCCTAGGGGGATAGATTCGTAGGAAAATACCATCGCTCGTACCCGACCGCCACTCATAAGGAAGACAATCAATAAATAAAATTGTGCTCCAACTCATCACAAAGCGGTTCACCATACGTGCATGCTACGGGAATCACAAACCTCAACACAAGTGTCTCTACAATCCACAACCACCCACTAGCATGACTCTAATATCACTACCTTTATATCGCAAAACTATTGCAAGGAATCAAACATATCATATTCAGTGATCTACAAGTTTATGTAGGATTTTATGACTAACCATGTGAATGACCAATTCCTGTCATCTCTCTAAATTGATATAAGTGAAGCAAGAGAGTATAGTTCTTTCTACAAAATATGTGCCCACGCTCTAACAATTATAAGTGAAGCAAAAGAGCATTCTACAAATGGCGGTTTTCTATATGAAGAGAAACAGGCAATCCAAACTTCAAATGATATAAGTGAAGCACATGAAGCATTCTATAAAGCCACACTCAAAAGATTTAAGTGAAGTGCAATGAGCATTCTATAAATCAACCAAGGACTATCTCATACCAGCATGGTATATAAAAGAAAAGTGAAAACTAAATGCAAAAGACGCTCCAAGATTTGCACATAATGCATAAACGAAACGAATATGAAAACATACCGATACTTGTTGAAGAAAGAGGGGATGCCTTCCAGGGCATCCCCAAGCTTAGAAACTTGAGTCTCCTTGAATATTTACTTGGCGTGCCTCGGGAATACCCAAGCTTGAGCTCTTGCCTCTCTTCATTTTCCTCATATCGAGACATCCTTGATTAGACACTACATCCACACAAAACTTCAACAGAAAAACTCGGTAAGATCCGTTAGTATAACAAAGCAAATCACCACTCTAAGTACTGTTGCAAACCAATTCATATTTTGTTTTTGCATTGTTTCTACTGTAATATAGATTTTCCATGGCTTAATCCACTGATATAAATTTATAGATTCATCAAAACAAGCAAACTATGCATCAAAAACAGAATCTGTCAAAAACAGAACAGTCTGTAGCAATCTGAACATCCACCATACTTCTGATACCCCAAAGATTCTACCAAAATTAGGAAAAATTAAAAAGTTGTATATCAAGACAGTGCAAAAGGAATCAGAACCAATTGACGTTTCAGTAAAAAATGTAAAATCGCGCACTACAGCCAAAGTTTCTGTCCTGCACCGTACAAACCAACAAGCATTGTAAACATCCTAAAGGCAAACCTTGGCACATTATTTTTATAATACAATGGAATTGTACAAGGGTATAATTATTTTTGATGAAATGTTTCTGTAATCAAGATTCACAAAGTTTCGTGAGCATGAACAAAGTTCAAGGAGCTCTCCCACTTCAACAATGCTTGTCTCTCTCACTTTCACTTTCCTTTTTGAAAAGTTTTAGGTTCCCCTCTTTATTTTTTTGTTTTTAAACTATATGAAAGCACTCAACAGAAATAAATCACTCTTAAATGACTTTCTAAAACTTCTGGGTTGTCTCCCTGGCAGCGCTTTCTTTAAAGCCATTAAGCTAGGCATATAGTGCTCAAGTAATGGATCCACCCGGATCCCAAGGTATATCAAAGCCAATTTTAATTAACAATGATTTGTAATTTAGTAGTGAGCACAAAGTAACATATATCATGCAACAACGAAGTTTAACTCTCTTCCTATGCATCGGCATGTCATAAGAGAACAATTCATGCACACAAAGTAAAGGCCAATGCATAGTATAAGCAGTTTCTTGCAATTTCATAGTATGGGAAACATAGAGAGGTGGAGACATAGTTCCTCTCTCATAATAATTGCAAGTAGGAGCAGCAAGCACATGCATATTACATTCATCAAAATCATCATGTGCAACGGTAAAAGGCAACCCATCAATATAATCCTTACTAAGCGCAAACTTCTCCGATATAGTGTAGTCGAGAGAATTCAAAAAGATAATAGGACTATCATGTGTGGGTGCAATAGCAACAATTTCATGTTTAACATAAGGACTATAGCAAGTTCATGTCCATAAGCATAATTTATATTGGCATCTTGGCCACAAGCATAGCAAGCATCATCAAAAAGGGATATTTCAAACAAATTCAAGGGATCATAGCAATCATCCTTCGGTAAGCACGAAGGGGAATTAAATAATGTATGAGTTGGAGGGTTACTCTCATTAGAAGGTGGACACGGGTAGCTAATCCGCTCTTCCTCCTTTGTTCTTCGCTCTCCTCATCCTCTCTTTCATCCAATGAGCTCACAGTTTCATCAATTTCTTCTTCCATAGCGTCCTGCAAAATATTAGTCTCTTCTTCGACAGCGTTGAATTTCTCAATATATGGTTTAACATAGTCATTAGAAGCATAATTATCATAACAATATTCAAGTATGGCAAAACTTTCAGATTTGTAAAGAGTAGCATCATACTTTTCAATCAAAGAAGCAATTTCAAAAGCACCCTTAAAAGCAACAAATTCTTCAATTTGTTGAACACCATAGTAATTATAAACACCCTTAGCATATGAAGATACGATCCCATTATCAAACTCACATTGGTAGGGAGGTGTTTCTTAGGGTTTTCAGAACAACAAGTAATATCATATATTTCACATAAATTCCAAGCATAGCATTGCAAACGTTGAATTTGATCCCATAATAGTTTCCCTTTTTCAGATATACGGTGTCGCACATAACAAGCATGCTCATCTAAAGATTTGCCCTCAACTAAGCTAGTTGGGGTTTCAGCACGAGCACAAAGGGATCGAAGATGATCCAAGTAAAAAGCTTTAGTAGTGTGATAGATTTTGAGTGGTTCTTCAACCATTGGAGCAGTAGGTACAACTAATTTTTTTGGTATTTTGCATTTCCTACCCATAACTAAAGATAGAAAACAACTAAGAACAGCAAATAAAAATTACTTAGTGATAAAGCAAACAAGCACACACGAGAATATTCACCCCACGCTATGACTCCCCGACAACGGCGCCAGAAAAAGGTCTTGATAACCCACAAGTGTAGGGGATCGCAACAGTTTTTGATAAGTAAGAGTGTCGAACCCAACAAGGAGCTAAAGGTAGAATAAATATTCCCTCAAGTTCTATCGACCATCGATGCAACTCTACGCACGCTTGATGTTCGCTTTACCTAGAACAAGTATGAAACTAGAAGTACTTTGTAGGTGTGAAAGGCTAGGTTTGCAAGACAATAAAGAGCACGTAAATAAGAACTAGGGGCTGTTTAGATAAAGATGCAATAAAGTAAATATTAGTAGAGAGATTTTTGTTACGAGAAAGTTATTTGTCCAAGGCAATCGATAACTAGATCGGTAATCATTGTTGCAATTCTATTTGAGGGAGAAGCACATGCTAACATATCATCCCTTACTTGGAATTCTATGCACTTATGATTGGAACTCTAGCAAGCATCCGCAACTACTAAAGATTCATTAAGGTAAAACCCAACCATAGCATTAAGGTATCAAGTCCCCTTTTATCCCATACGCAAACAACCTACTTACTCGGGTTTATGTTTCCGTCACTCACGCAACCCACCATAAGAAAATCATAAACACATTGCAAACCCTATAGCAGGAATCCCTCAAGTCAAGTCCCCTTTTATCCCATACGCAAACAACCTACTTACTCGGGTTTATGTTTCCGTCACTCACGCAACCCACCATAAGCAAATCATAAACATATTGCAAACCCTACAGCATGAATCCCTCAAGTTTGCGCAACAGAGAGGGCACAATAGGACAGCACCAATAATAAAATCTGCAACTCAAACCAATCACGATCATCAATTAACCCATAGGACAAAACGGATCTACTCAAACATCATAAGATAGCCATACATCATTGGGGAATAATATATAGCGTTGAGCACCATGTTTAAGTAGAGATTATAGCGGGTAAGAGAAAGGTTACACCGCTGCATAGGGGGAGGAAGAGTTGGTGGAGATGTTGGTGAAGATGGCGACGGTGTTGGTGAAGATCGCGGTGATGATGATGGCCCCCGGCAGCGGTCCGGCGCCACCGGAAGCAAGGGGGGGAGAGCCCCCCTTCTTCTTCTCCTTCCTTGACCTCCTCCCTAGATGGGAGCAGGGTTTCCCCTCTGGTCCTTGGCTCCCATGGCTTGGGAGGGGCGAGAGCCCCTCCGAGATTGGATATATCTCTCTGTTTCTGTGTTCTCAGATTCTACCCCTTCACCATTTCCTTTATATCTGGAGATCCCTAACTCCGATTGGGGTGAATCTTTCGCCCAGATTTTTCTTGTAAAATTAGCTTTCTTGCGGCAAAACAAGGGAGTCAACCGCCTTATGGGTGGCCCACGAGAGCCCAGGGTGCGCCCAGGGGTAGGGAGGCGCGCCCCCCTGTCTCGTGGCCACCCCGGACACCGTTTCGCGTTGATTTTACTTCCCAAAAATCATAAATATTCCAAAAAAAATCTCCGTCTGTTTTTATCCCATTTGGACTCCGTTTGATATTGGGTTTGTGTGAAACAAAAAACATGCAACAGACAGGAACTGGCACTGGGCACTGGATCAATATGTTAGTCCCAAAAAATAGTATAAAAATTTGCCAAAAGTATATGAAAGTTGAAGAATATTGGCATGGAGCAATCAAAAAATAATAGATACGACGGAGACGTATCATCCAGCAGCAATGTACTCAGCTTCTGCAGTGGAGAGAGATACGCAGTTGTGTTGCTTCGAGGACCAACAGACCAAAGATCATCCGAGGAAATGGCAAGTGCCTGACGTTGACTTGCGGTCCACGCAATCGCCAGCATAATCAGAGTCTGAATATCCAACGAGATCAAATGAAGAGCCCTTGGGATACCATAATCCAAGTGTTGGTGTGTGAGCTAGATATCGAAGAATATGCTTCACAGCCTTATGGTGTGATTCCTTCGGTGTAGCTTGAAATCCGGCACACATGCAAACACTAAGCATAATATCTGGCCTAGATGCACATAGGTACAATAAGGAGCCAATCATGGAGCAGTATACCTTTTGATTGAAGTCTTGACCATTTTCATTAGTGCATAGATGGCCATTTGTGGGCATTGGAATTCTGACCCCTTTGCAATCTTGCATGCCGAATTTCCTCAATACTTCTTTGAGGTATTTCTCCTGTGATATGAATATACCATTGCGCTGTTGACGAATTTGAAGACCTAAAAAGAATTTCAATTCTCCCATCATAGACATTTGATATTCTTCACTCATCATATAGGCAAATTCATCACTATAACGTTGGTCAGTACAGCCAAAGATAATATCATCAACGTGTATTTGGCACACAAACAGTTCACCATCATAAGATTTAGTGAAAAGAGTTGGGTCGAGTGAACCGGGTTTGAAGTCGTTCTTCATGAAGAATTTTTTCAAAGTGTCATACCACGCCCGAGGGGCTTGCTTGAGGCCATACAGGGCCTTGTTGAGTCTGTAGACTTTGTCGAGATTCTTTGGATCTTCAAAACCTGGGGGCTGAGCAACATATACTTCTTCCTCAATCTTACCATTGAGGAATGCACTTTTCACATCCATTTGTTGTAAGATAATATCATGATGGTTAGCGTAAGCAAGTAATATGCGAATAGCCTCAAGTATAGCAACAGGTGGAAAAGTTTCATCAAAATCAATTCCTTCAACCTATGTGTAGCCTTGAGCTACAAGCCGTGCCTTATTCCTGACCACAAGGCCATTTTCATCTTGCTTGTTGCGGTAGATCCACTTTGTGCCAATGATGTTGTGCTTGCGAGGATCTGGATGTTTGACTAGTTCCCAGACATTGTTGAGCTCGAACTGATGTAATTCTGCTTGCATAGCTTGAATCCACTCAGGCTCCAGAAATGCTTCATCTACCTTAGTGGGCTCTACGATAGAGACAAAAGCAAAGTGCCCACAAAAGTTAGATAAATGTGAAGATTTTGAGCGAGTGAGAGGACCTAGTGCTTCAATGTCATCAATGATCTTCTCAATTTGCACTTCATTAGTGATGCGAGGATGAGTGGGTTGTCTTCGAGGAATTTGATCAGCATTCCCTTCAGGAGCATTTTCTTTAGCACCATTTTCTTCAGGTGCGCCAGCTCGGTAATCATCACGATCAGGAATGAATTCTTCAGCAGATTCTTCGGTAGGAATGACATCCTCCGTAGCTTTGAACTTAATAGAATCCTCAGGTGCTGGTTCATCTATCACAGAAGGTAGGTGCTCTCTTTGCGAGCCATTAGTTTCATCGAACCGCACATCTACAGTTTCAACAACTTTGTGAAGAACGTTGTTGAAGACTCTGTAGGTGTGCGAGTCCTTTCCATAACCAAGCATAAAACCTTCATGTGCCTTCGGTGAGAATTTGGATGTGTGATGAGGATCTCTAATCCAACATTTAGCATCGAAGACTTTGAAATAACTCACATTTGGATTTTTGTCAGTGAGGAGTTCATAAGCAGTTTTCTTGAAGAATTTGTGAAGATATACCCTGTTGATGATGTGGCACGCAGTATCAATTGCCTCAATCCAGAAGCGACGAGGTGTCTTGTATTCATCAAGCATAGTGCAAGCCATTTCAGCGAGGGTTCTGTTCTTGCGCTCCACAACGCCATTCTGCTGAGGAGTATAAGGAGCAGATAACTCATGAGTAATACCAAGTTCATCAAGATAGCCATCAAGACCGGAATTCTTGAACTCAGTTCCATTGTCAGTTCTGATGTGCTTGATCTTCACACCAAAGTTGGTTGAAGCCCTCGAGGAAAATCGTTTGAAGATTTCCTGCACTTCATGTTTGTAGGTGACAATGTGTACCCATGTGTAACGAGAATATTCATCAACAATAACAAAGCCATATAGAGATGCATCATTTGAAACAGCAGAATAATGATTAGGACCAAAGAGATCCATGTGAAGTAATTCAAATGGACGATTGGTGGTCATGATAGTCTTCGCTGGATACTTGGCCTTTGTCATCGAAGATGATTTGCTTTAGATGTGACAGTGATAAAGCAGCATCCCTCAATAGATTCTTGTCACCCGTCATGTGATTTGTACATCCACTGTCGAGGACCCGCTCGTTTGCTTTGGCTGATCATCCTGCAGATGAATTAGTGCAGCTTACGAACTCATATACTTCATCAGTTAAGAATATGACATCAATATCATCAGTTCTGTCGGTGTCCTGGGAACGGGGGTCCCCAGACTTGCCTGCCTGCGGCCGGCGGCGAGGCTCAAGGGGCGACCCGACACGGCCCATCTCCATCAGCACGAGCTCAAGACCCTCGCGAGGGGCCAAGCCTCGCGGGGTGGACGACATGAAGCTTCCTCAGGCACGGCCTTGTCAGGCGGGCTCATGAGGAGGCGGAGAGATCAAGGCGGGGTACCTCACGAGGTGCCCATGACGCAAGCCATGACGACCAAGGCCAGGCGGGCGCCGGCCTGCGCAGAGTCCTTGTTTCCTCTTTGGTGCTAAGGGAGCAAGCACAGGCAAGAGCATCTAGCAAAGCCATCCGTTTCGGTGCAACAAGACCAAGACCAGCAGAATGGCAGGATGGAGGTCATCATGGAGCCCAAGCCGGCGTCACCGCCAGAGTCTTTGGCAGGCGAGGACCGACTTTAATCAGGATAAGTGTACTAGATGTTCCCCTTCAAAATGGCCAATTGTTGGCGCCCTTCCCGCTCAATATTTGGGAAGAGGCCCAGGGCCTTTGCCTATAAATAGGACTAGCCACCCACAAGGTGGAGGCATCTAGAAATCGATCGAATTATCATCTGGGAGAGCGACTGGACTCCCCCCTAGCAGTTCATCGCACCAGCCAAGAACAGACCCTCACGAGGTTGTTCTTCCTTGTATTGTTCATCATCAGCCCAAGAGGCAATCCACCACACCACAAACTAGAGTAGGGTATTACACCACAATGGTGGCCCAAACTAGTATAAACCCTGTGTCTCTTGTGTTGCTCTTTTCATAGCTTAGATCCATAGCGAGGTGGTGAGGCGCAGGTAGGTAGAGGGTGGAATCTCCGTGCGCACCCCAGTGTTCGAATCTAGAGGGTCTGCCAGAACCCGAAATCTAACATTTGGCGCGCCAGGTAGGGGGCCACCGAAATTCTTCTTCCCCCGCCCTGTTCTTCATCGACCATCACATCCATGTCGGACGCTCGTCGGGCCCGCGCCGAGCACCGTGCCGCTCTCGCTTCCTGCGTCGCCCAGATGACCCCCGTCGGCGGCCGCCCCCGCCATTCCCCGTCGCCCGCCGTCAACACCGCCACCGGCCCGGCGGGGAACGAGCAGCAAGCATCATCCCAGCACCCGTCCATGAGGCGAGACGGCCGCACTGCTACTCCCACACTCGCCCCGGCTGGTTCTTCGTCCCGCGTGCCCTGCACTGCCATGGAGGCTCGATCTGCGCTCATCGCGGCAAACGAGCTCCTGCACTACCGCCCAGTTGACGACGTATACGAAGAGTGGCTCGACCGCGTCGCCGAGCTCGTCCGCGCCGCAGGGGGCTCCCCCATGCCGTCCTTCTCGCTGCACCGCGCCCCGCCCCGCTCTGGCGATGAAGCTCCGGGGGCGCCTCAGCCACCTCCCGCTCAAGAAGGCGCCCTGGCCCCAAGGCGCGTGGCACCTGGGCGGAACCCGCTCCGTCCGGCGCCAACGCAGCAAGAGCGGAGCTGCCAAGAGGTCCCTCGCCCCCAAGAAGCTGCCCGAGTGCTCCCCGCTCTGGCCCGTCGCGACCACGCTCCTCTTCCAGCATGCCAAGACCCCACGCTGCTCCCAGCCGCAGCACATGGGGACCCACAAGACCAAGCTCCTCATCACCAAAGGCCTCCCGTGGCCACAGCAGGCTGCCTCGCCTTCACCACCGAGCTGCACAACGTGGCGTGGCCCTGCAAGTTCAAGCTAGACCTGCCTCCTCGCTACGACGGCACGGCCGACCCTGCGGAGTTCCTTCAGCTCTACGAGCTGGGCGTCGAAGCCGCCAACGGGGATGAGAAGGTCATGGCGAATTGGTTTCCCATGGCACTCAAGGACGGGGCCCACACCTGGCTCCTGAACCTGGCTCCTGGCACGATCTCCTCCTGGGACGAGATGCGCACACGTTTCATCGCCAACTTCCAAGGTACTCGTGACCGGCCACCCGCTGTGAGCGACATGCGCCGCATCAAGCAGCAACCAGGGGAGACCCTGCAGAAGTACATCCAGCGCTTCAACAACACACACCTCAAGATTCCCAAGGTGACTGAGGAGGCCATCATCTCAGCCTTTTCCGATGGCGTGTGCGACATCAAGATGAAGGAGGAGCTGGCGATGCATGAAGATCTGTGCAGTTCCTTGGAGCTGTTCAACTTGGCGACCAAGTGCGCCAGGGCTAAGGAAGGGCGCCTTTCCCTCCTCGAGCTGTCAGTCGTAGACCCAGAAGAGAAGAAATCCAAGGCCAAGGACGTGAAGCGCAAGGGGGCTCCCGTGCTCGCGGTAGAGCCAGACACCAAGCAAGGCAGAGATCAGCCCGAGTCTTTCAAAGGCAGCCGGTACTCTGTGTACCACGACCTCCACACCCACAACACCAACGAATGTCAAGAGCTCCGAGTCGTGCGAGAGGGGAGGACCGGCCGACGCCCCGACCGCAACGATCGAGGCTACGGCCGAGGAGGAGGAAGAAACGCAGGACGTTCGGAAGACCGCGGCCCTCGCCAAGGGTGGCGCGACCGACCTCACGAGGATCGCTGGCAGGGGCAATCTCGCGAGGGAGACTGGAGGGAGTCCGCAAGGAAACGCAGGCCTCCCTCCACTGCCGCCGCAGCCAAGGAGAAACGAGGACCATCATCAGGACGAGGGGGCTGGGGGCTTCCAGGAGCCGCGCACGATCGCCTGCATCCTGGGCGGAGCTCAAGCCCCAGCCTCTCAACGCATCTTTAAGCAGTTCACCCGCGAAGTGAATGCAGTCCTACCCAGGCTCGAAGCCACGCGCCCTCTCAGGTGGTCGGCGTGCGCCATCACGTTCAGCTCAGCGGATCAGCTCAAGTGCGCGGCCACAGCCGGAGTCCTCCCGATGCTTTGCTCCCCAGTCATCAGCAACGTGCAAGTCACCAGGACCCTCATTAACGGTGGGGCAGGACTCAATGTCCTGTCCGTAGAGACATTCAACAATCTCGAAGTGCCTTACGATCAGCTTCAGCCAACCAAGCCTTTCTCCGGAGTCACCGATGGCTCCATGGTTCCGATTGGGCAGGTCCGCCTCCCTGTCACCTTCGGGGCACGCAACAACTACCGCACCGAGCTCATCGACTTCGACGTCCCCCACATTCGCCTGCCATACAACACCATCCTTGGGTACTCGGCTCTCGCCAAGTTCATGGCCGTGACTCATCACGGCTACAACGTGCTCAAGATGCCAGGAAGCGGTGGAGTCATCACGGTGCCTTGTGAAGAAAGAGACGCAGTGTGCTCCCTGGAGCGAGCTTTTCAGGCCGCATCATTTGAAGACCCGGATCACGGAAGCGGGAGGCTCCCTGAGACCGCCCCCAAGAAGAAGAGGACATCGCCAGGCCCGACCCCTCAGGAGGCAGGCCCCTCAGGGTCTGCACCTGCTCAGGGGGCACCTCCTTCTGTCGCATAGGAAGGCGCGCCCGGCGCCCTCCTTAAGCAGGGCTCGGGGGCTCCCTCCTGGAGGGTCACCGACCTTGCTAAGGTCACGAGGGAGGCGCTTGGGAACCACTTGGAGGCGTGTTTTAGAGCACGTTTCCCTCAGGAAGGAGCAAGGCAAGGAGGGCCAAACCCTCAGGAGTTCGTCAGTCAGATCACGCAAGAGTTGCAGGAGTCAAGAGTCATGAGTGGCAGCCGCCGCTTACCCACCGCAGCTCCCCAGGGAAAGTATCTTGTACTCCCGTGAACTGGGTACTCCGGCTGCTCCGTACACACACCAGGGCCGCTAGATGCAAAATATGGGGACAGGATGGAACTGAAACTCCCCACCTTTTGAATTTTGCCCAAAGGACCCGATGCAACTACAAAATAGCTGTAAAGCTTTGTTCACAAGATGTGTTGCTTCCAATTTGGAACAGAATGAACGCCGCTGCCGTACTATGCCATGGAGGTCCCGGCGGCTCAGATGTGCCTGGAGCCCTGGACTATCGACATGTTTCAGTTTAGTAGAAAACACCCTAATCTAGCATCTCTAGGACAGGTTTCATTTCCAAGCATTTTCTGAAAAACACACCAGTGATTTGCATGCTAGGAGTATCAACCTGAACTAAATGTGTAATTTCTGTCCAGTATGTGCGCTCACTTTATCCAAACAAATGAAAAGACATGTTCCAGTGTACATAGAGAGAAATGTTTTATAAAGGAACTTAATGTACAAAGCTTTGCATCAGCATGACACTTCATAAAATTAGCTTTATGCATAATATCCAGCATTTTTCAGCAACTCCTTTGTTGGCTTTCCAGTCTAAATGATTCCAAAAGTCAACCCCAATATGACCAGGGGTGTGTGCAACATCAAACTGAAAATTATAACTGGCTGCTGGTAAGGCAATTTGGTTGTCCTAAAGCACCAAAATACTTAAACCCATAAAAAATACCTTAAACTCCACACTGAAACACAGAGGAGCTCCTAGAAGCTTTCAACTTCATCCATCACATATAAATATGGTACAGATAGTGTCATGGAATTTCCAAGATGATATACAAAAAGAAACTTCCATAGGAAGTGCATATTTTAGAGAACGAACGTTCAGGAAGGTGATTTAACACGGTACGGCTAATTCGAAGTAAAGGAATAGTTCAACAAGATCTTTAACTAATGAAATCTGCACCAAAAATGAGAAGACAACAGTGTCGGGTGTAAGAAATACCCATGTCAAATTAGAGAAGGATCAATCAACAACCATCCATTGGCATTCCACCACCTTTTAACCCGTCTTGACATTGCGAAGTTCATGTTATAGCAATAATATGCACAAATACTTTCTGAATTGGACTTGTGACAGTACTCATAATTCAAGCATCAAACCCATATGTTATTAATAAACTAGGTATAGCAGATACACATATATTGCACCAAAAGATGCAACTAGATTTACAAGTTGTAGTCGAAGTGTACAGCAATGGAACTAGGCTCATATAGAACACGAACAAATACATTTTCTCATCCATTACTTAACACAAAGTGAATGTTGTTCGCTCCCATGAGCTGTGCTGCAAAATACCAAACAAGTGTTAGTCAAAGACTTCCAGATGTTGAACATGTTATAATCAAATAGGAGCAAAATATAGACACCACGGGCAGGCTACTGGTTCTTTTTGGTGACATAGGGATCTTGTTAGAACTTAAGTGAAATGACATGCACAGATGAACATGCGCAATATTGGCATCATCTGCAAGTTATATAACAACTAAATACCATGGAAAAGTTATTGGCATCATCTGCAAGTCCCATCGCTTTAGTTGACCCGGCACTTGGAGCAATGCTTGCAATTGACTCCATCCTCCCCTACTCGGTGCAACAAAAAGTGTTAGTTATTACATTCGGCAACAACTAAGATTTAGATTCTCATGAGAGCTATAGCAGATCGAAGTCTAAAAAGACAATCCCATGATGAAGTAGCGAAGAATGAAAATGGGCATATAATGCATTGGTATTTAGATGTACGAAGGAAAAGTGTGTTTGTGAAAATGGTCTTGAGTACAGCAGCATAATCTTGGCTTTTATGCCATGGACACATAGCGTGGGAGCACCAAAAAAGTTAAGTTTGTCGAAATGTAATGCCATTTTTTCACACCTGTAGTAACAAATTGCAAGTGTTAATGAATTTAAGTCTGGTGCCTTCAAGCAAGCATTGTGCCAACAACCACTACATTCAGGACTTGAACAATGTACATAAAATTACTTTGTAATCATGTAGACTGTCAGGCCATAAGTTGCTGAAATTTTACTATACATAATTGCTAGAATATGTAGTATAAGACAAATATAGAAATTTCAGTGATTAATTTTGCCACGCCACGATACAGAGAAATACCAACATATTCTACTCAAAATAGGATTGGTTACAACTCACGAAATCAGCATGAAGGGGGAAATGTATCAGATCTAAAATACACAATAATAACACAAATTCGTAACACCCAAAAGCTTAGCTGAAGGTTGGGAGTCCTCTTCTCCGGAGCCGGCGGATGGCGGAGCTAGGCGCCTGGTGTGTGAGGCTGCCGAGGGAGTCGCCAAGGTGGAGAAGGGCGGGGCAGGGGTGGGATAAGTTGTCCGCTGGACGTCGGAGCACCGTACTGCGGCGAGCTTGTTCTGCCGATGTCGCAGCGCAGCCTCCAGCGACCCGCCGCCAGACCCCTGATGCCCTACAGCCCTAGTCTGTTCGTGTTCTTGCTATTCCAATCTGCAGCATAGCTAAGTAACAGGGACATTAGTACTATTATGTGCTTACCTGGGGCGTTCTGTGCAAAATTCGAAGGGCGGGGGCTTTCAGGTCCCATCCTGTCCCTGTATTTTGTATCAGATGGTTGAGATGCATAGGGAGTAGCTGGAGCTCCCAATGCACGGGAGTACAGGATATTTTCTCCAGCTCCCCATCCAGGCGAGGATGGTGGGCTGCGCGTCTGGATCGACATCCCAGGGCTCAACCGAGCCGCCTCTCAGGAGCGCTTCTGGCCCTCACGCGTGGGGCGCTGCGAAGGCCCGCCCCACAGCTACATTCGCGTGCCCTACGGCTTGCCGAACGTGGCTGTTGTGCGCCAGCGCCTCATGGGAAGCATCCTGGAGGCTCAGAAGGCCAGGCGTTCCGCAGTCCTGGCGGAGATGGAGATGGTTCGCGAGGAGCCACCAGTGGCTCCGGAGCCTCCCAAGGCCCCTGAGCCTGGGGGCTCGTAAAGATCGGCTTCCCCAGCCTGCGACGTCTGCTACTTCAACACCCCTTCATCTTCAACGCTATCAGGTGACATCCTTCAAGTTTTGTTTCCAGCTGGGAGCGCCCCTAGGGCTGTATTATTCCCAGGCCACGTGGGTCCGTCCCTACGACATATATCCCTTTTGTTCATGTTTTTAGCTTACCTTGTTGGGGGCGCCCCTCGGGCTGCATCATCCCCAAGTCGCCATGGACAAGTTCACTAAGTGGGCTAAAGTGGAAGTCGTCCGCACCATTCCCGCAGGGTCTGCGGTCAAGTTCATCAAATGCATCGTGAGCCGGTTCGGGGTGCCGAACCGCATCATCACCGACAACCGTTCGCAGTTCACCAGTAACCTCTTCAAAACATACTGTGCTAACCTTGGAACGCAGATATACTACGCTTTAGTGGCGCACCCCCGGAGCAACGGTCAGGCCGAGCGGGCCAACGCGGAGGTCCTGAGAGGCCTCAGGACCAGGACATTCAAGAAGAAGTTGGAGGCCTGCGGCCGAGGTTCGTACGCCGAGCTTCAGTCCGTGCTGTGGTCCATCCGCATGACCGCGACCAAGCCAACTGGCGAGACCCCATTCTTCCTGGTCTATGGAGCTGAAGCGGTCCTCCCTCATGAGGTCAGGCGTCGTTCCGCACGGGTCCTGGCGTTCGACAAGGCGCAGCAGGACGCCATGCAGGGGACGGACCTCGTGCTGGGGGAGGAGCGTCGTCGGGAGGCTGCGCTCCGAGCAGCAAGATACCAACAAGCGTTGCGGCGATACCACTGCCGCAACATCCGCCCCAGGACTCTCGAGGTAGGGGACCTCGTGCTCAGGCGAGTTCTCTCCAGGGAGGGACTGCATAAGCTCTCTCCCATGTGGGAGGGCCCGTTCAAGATTGTTCATGTTTCCAGGCCCGGCTCCGCGCGCTTGGAGACTCGGGAGGGGGTACCCGTCCAGAATGTGTGGAACATCCAGCACCTCCGGAGATTTTACCCTAAAAAGGCCCAGAGCCTATGAAGAAGGTGAACGCCTGTGAAGCTGTTGCATTTTGGAAAAGGCCCAGAGCATGTGAAGAAGGCGAACGCCTGTGAAGCTGTTGCATTTTGGAAAAGGCCCAGAGCCTGTGAAGAAGGCAAACGCATGTGAAGCTGTTGCATTTTGGAAAAGGCCCAGAGCCTGTGAAGAAGGCGAACGCCTGTGAAGTTGTCGCATTTTGGAAAAGTCCCGGTGCCTGTGAAGAAGGCAAGCACCTGTGAAGTTTATCCTCCCGAGAAAGGCCCGGAGCCTGTGAAGAAGGCCAATGCCTGTGAAGCTCGCCGCCCGTGACACTCTCACGTAATAATGAGTGGGGCTGTACACGCCTCGGAGTCTCAGGAGCGCCGGCCTCAGGCCCTGGGGCTCCCTCCCATGTCCAGTGGCAGCACTTAGCTCCGCGCTGGTGAGAAGACGTCGAAGACTAGATTAGGTGCCGGACGCGGCTTTTCTCATTTGCTTTCTGTACTTGGCTGTTCATCCCCATTCGAGGTTTTATTGAAATTGTTGTCGTCTTTGGCTTGTGACTCTTTGGCTTTTTTGCTCTCCTACCCCGATTTCTCTCGCGCAAGTCTCGCGAGGGAGCAACGCGGGCACGCTCGCGAGTGTTTTCCGCCCTTATCGTTCGAGGCTTCCCTGCCCGGGTCCACTACAGGAGCACCCCTCTAGTCCGTGCCCCACGGGCACCGCGACACGAACACAGGACCTGGGTCGATCGCCTCCGCGACTGAGGCCGGGAGCTACCTCTTCAGACTAACCCTCGCAGGACTCGAAGCGTTCGACGAGGCCTCGGCCTCGGGAAGCAAAGGTCACAACAGGCCTCCCCCCGTGCTAAGTAATTTATGTCCACAGGCGCGCTGCACAAAGGCACAATACTGGAATAGCGGAAGCAGTAAGATAATTAATAGCAATAGTCCAAGCGCACCCTCGCGGGGCCCTACACTACTGTCTCTTTGCGCAGGAAAAGAGAAAAAAAAAGAACAAAACAAGTGCGACTCACCCGACACCAACTCGCGGGCGGAGGCTCGAACTGCCTCCGGAGCTCAGGAGGACTCCATCTCGCGCTTCACCGAGGCACGACGGCGGACGGACCCGCTACCTCCCTCCAGGCGGGCGCGGCAGCGCGGAGGCTGATCGCGGCCATCGCTGGAGGAGCCACTGCCCGAAGAAGAGCCGTCGAAGCTCGATGAACCACGAGCGCCACCGACCACGCGCGTGCTGTCGTCTTCATCATCGCTGGGGGTGGACCCACGGCCATGATCGTCGTTCTCAGGGAAGCACCCAGCGCGGCGACCATCTTCCTCGAACACCCTCACGTAGAGGGTGGCATCACCGTCGAATTTGAAGTGCAAGGTGCACCGCCGGCTCAGACTGCGCGCGCGGGCAAATATTTGCCAGCCGCGGGTCAGAACCAGGCTCCCGGCTGCAGAGACCTCCAGCGAAGCCCATGAGGCTCGGCTGCAGCAACCGTCCGCCTGAAGCCAGAGGCCGCCCGGGGCGCCAGCCAGAATCTCACCTAGGAGGGAGCGAGGAAGTTGGAGCCGGGTGCTGACCGGTTCCGCCGACCACACAACGAACTCCGGCAGAACCTCTGCCGAGTGGGAGCGAGGCCTAGGGGGTCGCACGGCCATGGTGCGCCCCCCAGCGGCGGCCTGCCGCCCGTCACTACGCGGGAGATCACCTCCACGACCGTGAGGAGCCACCGTGGGAGTCACAGGGTGTTTGCGGGGATGGCCTCGACCGCGCTTGGGCAGGGGAGGGTCAGGCCCCGCCTGGCGGGCCTTCCCTTTCTCCGCGGCCGAGAACCTCTTTGGCGGAGCCATGAAGAAGAAAGAGAAGCAAGAAGGGATGGACCGGAAGGGCAGGCGCCGCCCCGTACTTATAGCCAGAGGAGGCCAACCGCCGGCCTCCACGATCACAGGTAATCATGACCCGCTTTGCATGCAGGGACTTGTCAGTTCACGCAGTTGCCGAGGCATCATGGGGAAGCGGAGCCGCCCACGCCCAATCAACCGCCACGCGGCGCCCAAGGCCGCAGGCTGTTAGGGCCCGCGGCGCTTCGCACTTGCCCCTTCGCTTCTCTGCTCAGCCAAGTCCGGACGCGCCTTGGGCCCGGGGGCTACTGTCGGCGTCCTGGGAACGGGGGTCCCCAGACTTGCCTGCCTGCGGCCGGCGGCGAGGCTCAAGGGGCGGCCCAGCACGGCCCATCTCCATCAGCACGAGCTCAAGACCCTCGCGAGGGGCCAAGCCTCGCAGGGTGGATGACAGGAAGCTTCCTCAGGCACGGCCTCGTCAGGCAGGCTCGTGAGAAGGAGGAGAGATCAAGGCGGGGTACCTCACGAGGTTCCCATGACGCAAGCCATGACGACCAAGGCCAGGCGGGCGCCGGCCTGCGCAGCGTCCTTGTTTCCTCTTTGGTGCTAAGGGAGCAAGCGCAGGCAAGAGCATCTAGCAAAGGCATCAATTTCGGTGCAACAAGACCAAGACCAGTAGAACGGCAGGATGGAGGTCATCGTGGAGACCAAGCCGGCGTCACCGCCAGAGTCTTTGGCAGGCGAGGACCGACTTTAGTCAGATAAGTGTACTAGATGTTCCCCTTCAAAATGGCCAATTGTTGGCGCCCTTCCCGCTCAATATTTGGGAAGAGGCCCAGGGCCTTTGCCTATAAATAGGACTAGCCACCCACAAGGTAGAGGCATCTAGAAATCGATCGGATTATCATCTGGGAGAGCGACTGGAATCCCCCTAGCAGTTCATTGCACCAGCCAAGAACAGACCCTCGCGAGGCTATTCTTCCTTGTATTGTTCATCATCAGCCCAAGAGGCAATCCACCACACCACAAACTAGAGTAGGGTATTACACCACAATGGTGGCCCGAACTAGTATAAACCCTGTGTCTCTTGTGGTGCTCTTTTCATAGATTAGATCATAGCGAGGCGGTGAGGCGCAGGTAGGTAGAGGGTGGAATCTCCGCTCGCACCCCAGTGTTCGAATCTAGAGGGTCTGCCGGAACTCGAAATCCGACAAGTTCAATTTCATCAAGCAATAGCACAGATAAAACAGTATGAGGACGTGAGAAATGAAAATTCATTTCTTCATGCTTAGCCTGCGTCCTTTCAGGCACTGTTCAGGTCTCCAGCAAATTCTTCAGACATTTTGAGCACGTCTAGAGACCTGACCCTGCATAAGAGATTAGTTCTTTTTCTTCACCACCCACATCTGGAGGGGTGGCAAAGAATTCATCACTCTGCGAGCACCATATGAGAAAGGTGGCATAGAAGCTAGTCCACTTCGTTTCACATAAGAGGGGTTAGGGTAAGCATAAGAATAAGCAGAGAAATTCTTCGAGGACTTATGAACATAATGATTTGAAGAATGATGTTCATATTCATAGCCCTTAGCTCTACCCTGCGAAACAGAAGGGTTAGCATGATGATGATCATATGAGGACTTTGATCCATTTGAAGAATTAGGTCCATATGAAGAATTGGATCTGGGGTTCCTGTTCTTCACAAGTGGTGTCATGAGGACATTCACCTGAAGACTTTCAAAATAACTTTTGGGAACCCATATTTTCTTCATAGGGGAACCGTTCCAGCAGTTAGTCCCAACATATCTAGCAAATACTTCACCATTCTGATTTTTGAACAGTTTATAGTTGGAGTCAAATGACTCATCGGAAGAATGAGGAGATTCACATGTAAAGCCAGATAAGTTGGATGGATCAACTAGAGGTCCCTTTGCAGCAACCCATGAGGTTTTGGGGTACTGCTCAGGCTTCCAATATGTTCCATCAACATTGAGTTTCCTCTCAAAGGCAATACCTCTTTCCTAGGGTTTCTGTTGAGGATCTGCTTTTTGAGCACATCACAAAGAATCTGATGCCCTTTGAGGCTTTTGTACATGTCTGTCATGTACAATTCCTTCCACCCTGCATCATTAGTAGTACTAGCAATGTCCTCAGATGAGGAATTAGTGATAGCAGAGACGGTTGAAAAATTTGTAACATTTGAAGCATTTGAACATTCAGGTGAAGAATTAGCAGATTCACGTTCAATGCACTTTAAACATGGGGGAACAAATTCTTCCTGAGTAGCGCTGATATGTTGAGCAAGTAATGAATCACGCTCCTTCTGAAGATCTTCATAACACACTCTTAGCTTCTCCAGATCTTGCTTCCTTTGAAGAAGTTCAAGAGAAAGCTTCTCGTGATCAGATAAGAGAGTGTTATGATGACCTTGAAGGTCGTCAAATTTGGAATGGTGTCCCTGAAAACTTTCAGCCAAGGCTTTTGACTTATCCATTTCTTCACCGAACATATCATCGCTCTTGTTTAGCATGTATTGAACTTTTTCCAAAGCTCTTTGCTGTTTAGTGGCAAGGGAAGCAAGTTTGACATAGATAGGTCCAAATTCATCACCTGGTTCATCATCACTAGATTCGGAAAGGTAGCATTCAGTTACCTTGGCATCCCCTGCCATGAGGCATGGTGAAGAGGATGACGATTCAGGTGCGAAAGTCATTTCTTTGAGAGAATCCTTGTAATCCTCAAACCAAGGATCATGTCGAGTACGATGACCTTCATAGACCTCAGAAAGCCGGTCCCAGATTAGCTTCACGTGATTGAGGTGCATGACATTCCTGAACTGATTTCGGGACAGACAGGAGCAGATGACATCCTTCGCCGTGAGGTTCAGTAGAGTGTACTTGTGAATGTCATCAGCTTCCGCCATCTTGCATAGATCAGTAAGACCAATCTCAGTGACGGTCCACAGTTTGCTGTCCATAGCCATGAGTCGCTTCTTCATCATGGCCTTCCACCGAGGATACTCATGACCATCAAAGATGGGACAGGAAACGTTCCTCGATCCTGCAGTCGACATAACTAGAACTCCAGGTGGTTAAACCAAAATCACACAGAACAAGGGAGTACCTTGCTCTGATACTAATTGAAAGTGCGTTATATCGACTAGAGGGGGGTGAATAGGCGATTTTTATGAATTCTTCACTAAGGAATTTGCTGGTGAGGAAATTCCTAAATGAAGAACTACTAGCAGCGGAATAAGTACTTAGAAAGGAACACAAAGGAACAGAGACATAGTCATCATGATGAAATGAAGACAAGCACAGAGTACAGGAAACGTAAACACAGGATAACACAAGGAAGAAGACGAACAGACTGAAGAAATAGAACTGAGGAAATTGAGAAAGTCTTCAGTCAAAGTCTTCAAACAGATATGAACAGGCACACAATAGCATACATGAGGAAATTAAAGAGTTGAGGAAATAGAACCAGTAAGCTCGGTGAAGACAATGATTTGGTAGACCAGTTCCAACTGCTGTCTCAGTTGTACATCTGGTTGGAGTGGCTGAGTATTTAAACTCGAGGACACCCAGTCCCGGACAGACAGTCCTCACCGTATTCTCCTTGAGCTAAAGTCACACAGACCTCGCCCAATCACTCGCGGTAAGTCTTCAGGTGACTTCCGAACCTTCACAAACTCGGACACTCGGCGATCCACAATTCCTCTTGGATGCTCTAGACCTTGATGCCTAACCATCTGGAAGAAGCACAATCTTGAAAGGAAACAAGCGTCGGATCCACGCAGGATCAATCTCTTGAGTGATGCTCAATCACTTGGGGGTTTGTAGGTTTGTGTTTGGGATTTCCTCACTTGATGATTTTCACTCAAAGTCCTCGGAGGATGGGTTGCTCTCAAATGACAAGTGTCAGTTTCTCTTGGAGCAGCCAACCAGCTAGTGGTTGTAGGGGGGAGGCTATTTATAGCCGGGGAGCAGCCCGACATGATAAGACATAAATGCCCTTGTCTGATATGACCGTTAGGTGGGTAGATATTTTGGGAAAGTTGGCGCGTAGCACAGCAACGGTCGGAATATTTGAGGTTCGAATTCCTCAGGGCCATCATGTTCCTCACTTGGTAGGCCATCCGCACTGGCGAATTCCTAACTCTTCAGTCAGAACAAATTCCTCAGAGACCAGAAGAACTTTGTCTCTGTCACTGAAGAATATGGCTGAACTGTGCAAGATTTCCAATGGCTTCACTCGAAGGGATTGGTAGGTGTAGGATTTGAGTTGAGCATCACATGGAAATTTCTCCTTAGTATTTCCTCGACCACCTTTAACAGTACGGTGTTTCCTGTGACTCAAGAACGAGAAAATGAAACTATGAAAACAAAAGTCTTCGCGCTTCATGTTCCTCGAATGATAACTAAGTCTTCAAGGTCACACCAATTTCTTCACTTTCATAGTCTTCAGAAATCCAAAGTCTTCAGTCGAAGAACTTTATTTTTAGGGGTCGACTTTCTCTGTAAATATCAAACTCCTCATAGACTTATAGACCTGTGTACTGATGCAGCAAAGTGTAGCGTAAGTATTTCCCTCAGTTTTTGAGAACCAAGGTATCAATCCAGTAGGAGGCTCCTCAAAAGTTCCACGCACCAACACAAACAAACTGAGAACTCGCAACCAACGCAATAAAGGGGTTGTCAATCCCTTCACGGCCACTTGCGGAAGTGAGATCTAATAGAGATAGTATGGTAAGATAAATATATTTTTGGTATTTTTATGATATAGATGCAAGAAAGTAAAGATGCAAATAAAAGTAGATTGAAAGCAAATATGATAAGAGATAGACCCGGGGGCCATAGGTTTCACTAGAGGCTTTTCTCGAGAGCATAAGTATTATGGTGGGTGAACAAATTACTGTCAAGCAATTGATAGAAAAGCGAATAATTATGACGTTATCTAGGAATGATCATGTATATAGGCATCACATCCAAAACAAGTAGACCGACTCCTGCCTGCATCTACTACTATTACTCCACACATCGATCGCTGTCCAGCATGCATCTAGAGTATTAAGTTCATAAGAACAGAGTAATGCATTAAGCAAGATGATATGATGTAGAGGGATAAACTCATGCAATATGATATAAACCCCATCTTGTTATCCTCGATGGCAACAATACAATACGTGTCTTTCAACCCTTTCTGTCACTTGGTAAGAACACCGCAAGATTGAACCCAAAGCTAAGCACTTCTCCCATTGCAAGAAAGATCAATCTAGTAGGCCAAACCAAACCGATAATTCTAAGAGACTTGCAAAGATAACTCAATCATACATAAAAGAATTTAGAGAAGACTCAATTAATATCCATAGATAAATCTAAACATAAACCCATAATTCATAGGATCTTGACAAACACACCGCAAAAAGAGATTACATCGAATAGATCTCCACAAGAGAGGGGGAGATCATTGTATTGAGATCCAAAAAGAGAGAAGAAACCATCTAGCTAATAACTATGGACCCGCAGGTCTAAGGTAAACTACTCACAACTCATAGGAGGGGCAAGGATGTTGATGTAGAGGCCCTCCATGGTCGATTCCCCCTCCGGCAGAACGCCGGCGAAGCTTCCAAGATGGGATCTCGTGGATACAGAAGGTTACTGTGGTGGAAATTGTGTTTCGTGGTGCCCCTGGATGTTTTCGGGGTCCGTAGGTATATATAGGAGGAAGAAGTACGTCGGTGGACACCCGAGGGGCCCACGAGACAAGGGGGAGCGCCCTACAGGGGGGGCGCGCCCTCCTATCTCGTGGGTCCCTCGGAGCTTTCTTGACTTGCACTCCAGGCTCTCCGGATCAGATTTGTTCCAAATATAACGCTCCCGAAGGTTTCATTCCGTTTGGACTCCGTTTGATATTCCTTTTCTTCGAAATACTGAAATAGGCAAAAAACAGTAATACGGGTTGGGCCTCCGGTTAGTAGGTTAGTCCCAAAAATGATATAAATGTATAAAATAAAGCCCATAAGCATCCAAATCAGGTAATATAATAGCATGCAACAACCAAAAATTATAGATACGTTGGAGACGTATCAAGCATCCCCAAGCTTAATTCCTGCTCGTCCTCGAGTAGGTAAATGATAAAGAAAGAATTTTTGATGTGGAATGCTACCTAGCATAATTCTCAATGTAATTTTCTTTCATGTGGCATGAATGTTCAGATCCAAATAATACAAAATAAAAGTTCATATTGACATAAGAAACAGTAATACTTCAAGCATACTAATCAAGTAATCATGTCTTCTCAAAATACCATGGCCAAAAGAAAGTTATCCCTGCAAAATCATATAGTCTGGCTATGCTCTATCTTCATCACACAAAGTATTAATTCATGCACAACCCCGATGACGAGCCAAGCAATTGTTTCATACTTTAATAATCTCAAACTTTTTTAACTTTCACGCAATACATGAGCGTGAGCCATGTACATAGCACTATATGTGGAATAGAATGGTGGTTGTGGAGAAGACAAAAAGGAGAAGATAGTCTCACATCAACTAGGCGTATCAATGGGCTATGGAGATGCCCATTAATAGATATCAACGTGAGTGAGTAGGGATTGCCATGCAACAGATGCACTAGAGCTATAAATATGTGAAAGCTCAACAAAAGAAAACTAGTGGGGTGCATCCAACTTGCTTGCTCACGAAGACCTAGGGCACTTTTGAGGAAGCCCATCATTGGAATATACAAGCCAAGTTCTATAATGAAAAATTCCCACTAGTATATGAAAGTGACAACATATGAGACTCTCTATCATGAAGATCATGGTGCTATTTTGAAGCACAAGTGTGGAAAAGGAGATCGTAGCATTGTCCCTTCTCTCTTTTTCTCTCATTCTTTTTTTTCTATTTTTTTATTTTTATCTTTCTTTGGCCTTCTTTTTTTACCTTTCTCTTTTTTTTTCTCTTTTTTTTCTTTTTGCAAAGTCCGAAGCCTCATCCTGACTTATGGGGGAATCATAATCTTCATCATCCTTTCCTCACTGGGAAAATGCTCTAATAATGAAGATCATCACACTTCTATGGATTTACAACTCAAAGCTAGAACAAGATATGACTCTATGTGAATGCCTCCGGCGGTATACCGGGATATGCAATGAATCAAGAGCAACATGTATGAAAATTATGATGGTGGCTTTGCCACAAATACGATGTCAACTACATGATCATGCAAAGAGAAATATGACAAAAGTAATGTGTGTCATCTGAACGGAGCGGTGGAAAGTTGCATGGCAATATATCTCGGAATGGCTATGGAAATGCCATAATAGGTAGATATGGTGGCTGTTTTGAGGAAGGTATATGGTGGGTGTATGGTACCGGCGAAAGTTGCACGATACAAGAGAGGCTAGCAATAATGGAGGGGTGAAAGGGTGCGTATAATCCATGGACTCAACATTAATCAAAAGAACTCATATACTTGTTGTAAAAATTTAGAAGTCATCAAAAACCAAAGCACTACGCGCATGCTCCTAGGGGGATAGATTAGTAGGAAAAGACCATCGCTCGTCCCCGACTGCCAGTCATAAGGAAGACAATCAATAAATAACATTGTCGTCCAACTTCATCACAAAGCGGTTCACCATACGTGCATGCTACGGGAATCACAAACTTCAACACAAGCATTATTTGAAAACATAATCACCCAACTAGCATGACTTTAATATTACTACCTCCATATCTCAAAACAATTATCAAGTATCAAGTTGATCATAGCATCCAATTCACTTTCTATGATAGTTTTTATTATACCCAACTTGGATACTCATCATTCTAGGAGAAAATTTGTAACCATAGCAAATACCATGCTGTTCTAAGAGACTCTCAAAATAATATGAGTGAAGCACGAGAGACTAGCAATTTCTATAAAATTAATCCACCACCATGCTCTAAAAGATATAGGTGAAGCACTAGAGCAAAAACTATCAAGCTCAAAAGATATAAGTGAAGCACATAGAGTATTCTAGCAAATTATAATCAAATAGGCTTCTCCCACAAGCTGTGTTACAGCAAGGATGATTGTGGTAAACTAACAAGCAAACACCAATATAATACACGACGCTCCAAGCAAAACACATATCATGTGGTGAATAAAAATATAGCTCCAAGTAAAGTTACCAATGAACAAAGACGAAAGAGGGGATGCCTTCCCGGGGCATCCCCAAGCTTAGGCTTTTGGCTATTATTGAATATCTTGGGGTGCCATAAGCATCCCCAAGCTTAGGCTCTTGCCACTCTTTATTCCATAGTCCATAAAAGCTTTACCAAAAACTTGAAAACTTCACAACACAAAACTCAACAGGAAATCTCATAAGCTCCGTTAGTGAAAGAAAACAAAACCACCACATAAGGTAATGTAATGAACTCATTATTTATTTGTTTTGGTGTTAAACCTACTGTATTCCAACTTCCTTATGGTTTATAAACTAATTTATTAGCCATAGATGCATTGAAGTAAGAAAACAACACATGAAAAACAGAATCTGTCAAAAACAGAACAGTCTGTAGCAATCTGTAACTAAAGCAAACTTATGGAACTCTAAAACTCCTACCAAAATAGTACGTACTGGAAATTTTGTTTATTGATCATCAGCAAAAAGAATCAATGCAAAATATCTTTTCTGTGATTTATTGAATTTTTTCTCGTCAGCACAAAGTTTCTGTTTTTCAGCAGAATCAAATCAACCATCATCAAAGTTTATCCTATAGGTTCTACTTGGCACAAACACTAAACAAAAGATAAAAACACATCTAAACAGAAAGTAGAAACAAAATTTAACACTAAACAGGAAAAAAAACAAAGAACATAAATAAAATTGGGTTGTCTCCCAACTAGCGCTATCGTTTAATGCCCCTAGCTAGGCATAAAAGCAAGGATAGATCTAACGAGTGCCATCTTTGGCACTTGATTCATAAGTAGCACACATGATAGATTCATAAGGTAATTTAACTTTCTTTCTTGGAAAGTGCTCCATGCCTTCTTTAAATGAAACTGGAATCTAATGTTCCCTTCCTTCATATCAATAATCGCACCAATCGTTCTAAGAAAAGGTCTGCCAAGAATAATAGGGCAAGAAAGATTGCAATCTATATCAAGAACGATAAAATCTACGGGCACCAAATTTATATTTGCAACAATAAGAACATCATTGATCCTTCTCATAGGCTTTTTAATGGTGGAATCCGCAAGGTGCAAATTTAAAGAGCAATCATCAAGATCATGGAAATCTAGAATATCACATAAAGTTTTCGGAATCGTGGAAACACTAGCACCCAAATCACACAAAACAAAACACTCAAAATCTTTAATTCTAATATTTATAGTAGGTTCCCACTCATCATTAAGTTTTCTAGGTATAGAGATTTCCAAATTCAATTTTTCATCATAAGATTGCATCAAGGCATCAACAATATGTTTGGCAAAAGCTTTGTTTTGACTATAAGCATGAGGAGAATTAACAACGGATTGTAACAAGGAAATACAACCTTTTAAAGAGAAATTATCATAATCAAATTGCTTGAAATCCGAGATAGTAGGTTCAACATTATTAGAAGTTGAGGATTCTCCAATCTCTCTTTTACCAAATTTAGTATTAAGATCTAAAGACTCCAAATTCTTGGGACGCCTTCTAGGCAAAGTTGATTCATCATCAGTCCCATAATCATCAAAATTCATATTGCAAAACATAGATCAAATAGGAAACGCATCAATAACTTTAAGATCCTCATCATTATTTTCACGGAAACTAGAAGAACACGCTTTTATAAAGCTTTCTTTTTAGCAGACAATCTAGCGGTTCTTTCCTTGCACTCGTCAATGGAAATTCTCATTAATTTGAGAGACTCATTCATATCATGCTTAGGAGAAGGAGATCCAAGTTTAAGAGAATTAACATCAAGGAAAAGTGTATCAACGTTCCTAGCCAAATCATCAACTTTGAGCAATTTTTCTTGAAGCAAAGCATTAAAATTCTTTTGAGAAATCATAAATTCTTTCGCACTATTCTCAAAATCAGAGGGAATATTATTAAAATTACCATAAGAATTATTTGTAGGAGTTTCTATAATTATTAGAGGAATTACTAGGGAACGGTCTAGCATTAAAATTTCCTCTATAAGCATTGTTTCCAAAACTATTCCTACCAACAAAATTCACATCCATAGATTCATTATTATTCTCAATCAAGGAAGACAAAGGCATATCATTAGGATCAAGAGGAGTATTTTTAGTAGCAAACATCTTCATAAGTTCATCCATCTTTCCACTCAAAACATTGATTTCTTCTATAGCATGCACTTTTTTACTAGAAGATCTTTCGGTGTGCCATTGAGAATAATTAGCCATAATATTATCAAGCAATTCTGTAGCATCTCCTAACGTAATTTCCATAAACGTGCCTCCCGCGGCCGAATCTAAGAGATTTCTAGAAGCAAAGTTCAAACCGGCATAAAAATTTTGTATGATCATCCATAAATTCAAACCATGAGTAGGGCAATTCCAAAGCATCAATTTCATTCTTTCCCAAGATTGGGCAACATGCTCATGATCAAGTTGTTTAAAATTCATAATATCGTTCCTAAGAGTGATGATCTTAGCGGGAGGAAAATACTTAGAGATAAAACCATCTTTGCACTTGTTCCAAGAATCAATACTATTTTTAGGCAAAGACGAAAACCAAACTTTAGCACGATCTCTAAGTGAAAACGGAAATAACTTCAATTTGACAATATTGTTATCCATATATTTCTTCTTTTGCATATCACACAAATCAACAAAATTGTTTAGATGAGTAGCGACATCTTCACTAGGAAGGCCGGCGAATTGATCTTTCAAAACAAGATTCAGAAAAGCAGTATTGATTTCACAAGACTCAACATCATTAAGAGGAGCAATCGGAATACTAAGGAAATCATTATTATTGGTATCCGAGAAATCACACAACTTGGTATTATCTTGTGCCATGGCAACAAGTAATCCAACACACAAGCAAATAGAAAAAGGCAAGCGGAAAAGAGAGGAGGAGATTGGGAAAGAGAGGGCGAATAAAACGACAAGGGTGAAGTGGGGTAGAGGAAAACGAGAGGCAAATGGAAATAATGTAAATGTGAGGGAGATGGGTTTCTGATGGGTACTTGGTGTGTCTTGACTTGATCAAAGACCTCCCCAGCAATGGCGCCAGAAATCCTTCTTGCTACGTCTTGAGGTAGTGTTGGTTTTCCCCGAGGAGGAGAGGGTGATGCAGCAAAGTCTAGAGTAAGTATTTCCCTCAGTTTTTGAGAACCAAGGTATCAATCCAGTAGGAGGCTCCTCAAAAGTCCCACGCACCTACAGAAACAAACTGAGAACTCGCAACCAACACAATAAAGGGGTTGTCAATACCTTCAAGGCCACTTGCGAAAGTGAGATCTAATAGAGATAGTATGATAAGATAAATATATTTTTGGTATTTTTATGATATAGATGCAAGAAAGTAAAGTTGCAAATAAAAGTAGATTGAAAGCAAATATGATAAGAGATAGACCCGGGGGCCATAGGTTTCACTAGAGGCTTTTCTCGAGAGCATAAGTATTACAGTGGGTGAACAAATTACTGTCAAGCAATTGATAGAAAAGCGAATAATTATGACGTTATCTAGGCATGATCATGTATATGGGCATCACATCCAAAACAAGTAGACCAACTCCTGCCTGCATCTACTACTATTACTCCACACATCGACCGCTGTCCAGATGCATCTAGAGTATTAAGTTCATAAGAACGGAGTAACGCATTAAGCAAGATGATATGATGTAGAGGGATAAACTCATGCAATATGATATAAACCCCATCTTGTTATCCTATAATTGTATTAACTGGAAACCGTAATACATGTGTGAATACATAGGAAGCAACATGTCCCTAGTGAGCCTCTAGTTGACTAGCTCGTTGATCAATAGAAGGTTATGGTTTCCTGACTATGGACATTAGATGTCATTGATAACGGGATCACATCATTAGGAGAATGATGTGATGGACAAGACCCAATCCTAAGCATAGCACAAGATAGTGTAGTTCGTTTGCTAAAGCTTTTCTAATGTCAAGTATCATTTCCTTAGTCCATGAGATTGTGTACTCCTGGAAACCGTAGGAGTGCTTTGGGTGTACCAAACATCACAACATAACTGGGTGACTATAAAGGTGCACTACAGGTATCTCCGAAAGTGTTTGTTGGGCTGGCACGAATCGAGACTGGGATTTGTCACTCCGTATGACAGAGAGGTATCTTTGGGCCCACTCGGTAATGCATCATCATAATGAACTCAATGTGACTAAGTAGTTGGTCACAGGATCATGCATTACGAAATGAGTAAAGTGACTTGCCGGTAACGAGATTGAACGAGGTATTGGGATACCGACGATCGAATCTCGGGCAAGTAACATACCGATTGACAAAGGGAATTGTATATGGGATTGCTTGAATCCTTGACATCGTGGTTCATCCGATGAGATCATTGTGGAACATGTGGGTGCCAACATGGGTATCTAGATCCCGTTGTTGGTTATTGGCCGGAGAATGTCTCGGTCATGTCTGCATGGTTCCCGAACCCGTAGGGTCTACACACTTAAGGTTCGGTGAAGCTAGAGTTGTTATGGGAAATAGTATGTGGTTACCGAAGGAAGAGTCCCGGATGAGACCCCGGACGTCACGAGGAGTTCTAGAATAGTCTGGAGGTGAAGATTTATATATGGGAAGTCCAGTTTCAGTCGCCGAAATGGTTTCAGGGGTTATTGGTATTGTACCGGGACCACCGAAAGGTGTCCGAGGGTCCACCGGGTGGGGCCACCTGCCCCGGGGGACTTAATGGGCTGAATGTGGGAGGGAACCAGCCCCCTAGTGGGCTAGTGCGCCCCCAAGGGCCCAACGCGCCTAGGGTTTGGAAACCCTAGGGGAGGGGGGCGCCTCCACCTTTCTTGGGGGGCAAGTCTCCCCCTCCTGGCCGCCGCCCCCTCTAGATGGGATCTAGAGGGGCTGGCCCCCTCTTCCCTTCACCCTATAAATAGAGGGGGGTGGGAGGGCTACAGGACCCTGGCTTTTGGCGCAGCCCCTCCCTCCTCCAACTCTTCCTCCTCCGTAGTGCCTGGCGAAGCCCTGCAGGAATACCACGAGCTCCACCACCACCATGCCGTCGTGATGTCGGAGTTCTCCCTCAACTTCTCCTCTCCGCTTGCTGGATCAAGAAGGAGGAGACTTCCCCGGGCTGTATGTGTGTTGAACATGGAGGCGCCGTCCATTCGACGCTAGATCGGATCTTCTGGGATTTGAATCGCCGCGAGTACGACTCCATCAACCGCATTCTTGTAACACTTCCGCTTAGCGATCTTCAAGGGTATGAAGATGTGCTCTCTCCCTCTCGCTCGTTGCTAGAATCTCCTAGATTGATCTTGGTGATACGTAGGAAATTTTTGAATTATTGCTACGTTCCCCAACAGTAGCATTTTTATTTGATTTTTTGGGGGCGCAATGTAGTGCACATGGAGTGATACAATATATGCATTGTAGGTTATATCAATTTTGTAGGCAATTAGATTGATTTTGTAATTGTGAGTACCGAAGGTGTCAACTTTGTGCACATTTTAACTGTCAGTAAAGCAGTAGTAACTTATACATGGCTTGCACTACATGTTTTATTTTTAATCATGGATCCAGCAGAAGTGTTGAATGTGAGATTCCATTATGGGGGGGGGGGAGTTCATCCGTATTGGCCCAAGTCTTAATTATGTTGCGGGTGACACTGCAATGTCAGAGATAGAGAGGGATAAGCCATCACTACCTGAGCTGAAAGGATTTCTAGGAGATCAGTTAGCTGTGAAAGAGAGAATGAAGCTATATTTCCATCACTGCCTTGATTATGTTGCTAAATGGATTATTGTTTTTATATACTTATGGGGATTGCATGAGGATGTTAGAGCATACTACAGATGGAGGTGTTGCTGACATATTTGTGGAGTACAATGGAGAGCAAGATGAACCAGAGGAAGAGGATAGTGTGTCTGATTTTGAAGCAGATGAACTGCATGACCTGGTTAACAATGGCAGTGAGCTTGAACCAGATGCAGTTATCATAGCAGAGGAAGAAGATGATGTCCAAAGCAATGTTCAGCAAGTGAATGCACTACCAGAGTCACACATATTGGAACATATCTTAGTTCCTAATGAGGGAGGTGTGGTAACTCAAGTGATAAGTAGCCCTGTGAAGAACAATTGCAGAATTGATGATCTGTCCCAAGCTTCTCAAATTGTCAATCCTTCTTAGCCAGTTGCTACTAGCCAGATTGTAGCTCCAATTCCAGAGGATGCAGGAAATGGTTCAGAGTCTGAAGATTCAGATGATCCGGATTATGTGGCACACACTGATGACAGTGGAGAGGAATCAGAGGTAGTAGATTTGAGAAAGCATGCTAGAAAATTCCAGAAGAAGATGAAAGATTCAAAATTTTGGTTTTCAAAGGAGTCTACTGGTCCAATTCCTATAGAGCTAATTGCTAATGTGGAAGAAGTTGTACAAGACCTGGAGTTTGAGTCATCTGATGAGGACTATAGTTATGATGAAGAAGAAGATGGCCAGATGGTTAGGAGGAAGAGCAAGTATGTTAGGTTCAACCCAGACACAGAAATTCCACATTTTAGTTTGGGAATGGTTTTCAAGAGCAAGAACAAATTAGTGAAAGCACTAAAGAGGTATGGGCTTGCCACTAAAAGGAGCATATCATTTGTAAAATTTGAGGAGCAAAAAGTGAGAGTAAAATGTGACTAGCCTGGTTGCCCCTGGATGTTGTATGGTGCCAAGACAAGTAGATGCTCTAGGTTTCAAGTTATTACCTATGAAGATAAGCACAACTGTGCACAGAATAGGGAGAACAAACTTATTACTACTAAGGTGATTGCAAATAGATATGAGCACATTATCCTAGCAAATCCAATGTGGATAATTGACAGCACTAAAGCCACAATGCTCAAAGATATGTTTGTTGATCTATCAGTTTCAAAGTGCAAGGTAACAAAGAAAATTGTACTTGACAAACTCACGTGTGGCATGAAAAGTGAGTACACAAAAGTGTTTGACTACCAACTAGAACTGCTCAGGAGCAACCTTGGCAGTATAGTGGCCATTACATTAGATCCGACAGAGCTGCAGAAGAACATATTTCAGCAGTTTTATGTTTGTTTTGATGCTATGAAGAAAGGTTTTAAATCAGGGTGCAGGAAAGTAATTGGACTGGATGGCTGCTTTTTCAACGGATTTTGTCAAGGTGAATTGTTGGCTACAATTGCAAGGGATGCAAATAATCAGATATACCCAGTTGCTTGGGCTGTGGTGGAGAAAGAAACCAATGATAGCTGGAAGTGGTTTATTGCTCTGTTAATCAAAGACTTGGATATTGATGACCAAGGAGAAGGTTGGGTTTTCATTTCTGATCAGCAGAAGGTAATGCTTTACTTGATTTACTTACTTGTTGTACTTCCTAAAGTAATTAAATATGTTGTGTCTAGCTGAAGCAAACTTAAATATTTACTAATAACCTCGTTGACTAATAACCTCTCTCACAAGCACACACGGATCTCAAAAGGTTCAGACTCGTTGACTAATAACCTCTCTCACAAGCGAGATATGATCAAACCCCATGGGTGTTGGATTCATTACAATCACATAGTGATGTGAACTAGATTACTGACTCACTTGAGACATGCAAATCATACCACATGGGCAAGATGACTGAAAAGCCTTGTTTTCAGTAAGATGGAACAAGAAAGCAACTTGTTGGAAGTAATACATTTTGATGTGTGCAGTCCAATGAGTGCTGAGGCACGCAGTGGATATCATTATGTTCTTACTTCACAGATGATTTGAGTAGATGCGAAGTGTATTTACTTGATGTAACAAAATTCTGATTTATTGAAAGGTTCAAGTAATTTCAGAGTGAAGTTGAAGAGCATCGTGACAAAAGGATAAGATGTCTATGATATGATCATAGAGATGAATATCTGAGTTACGAGTTTGGTACACAATTAAGACATTGTGGAAATTGTTTCACAACTAATACCGCCTGGAACACCATAGTGTGATGGTGTGTCCGGACATCATAGATGCTCCCTATTGGATATGGGGCATACCATGATGTCTCTTATCAAATACCACTATCATTTATTTGTTAGGCATTAGAGACAACCGCATTCACTTTAATAGGGCACCACGTAATTCCTTTGAGATGACACCATGTGAACTATGGTTCAGAGAAACCTAAGCTGTCGTTTCTTGAAAGTTTGGGGCTGCGGCGCTTATGTGAAAAAGTTTCATCCTAGTAGGCTCGAACCCAAACCGGATAAATGCATATTCATAGGTCACCCAAAACAGTTGGGTATACCTCCTATTTCAGATCTGAAAGCAAAAGTGATTGTTTCTAAAACGGGTCCTTTCTCGAGGAAAAGTTTCTCTCGAAAGAATGGAGTGGGAGGATGGTGGAGACTTGATGAGGTTACTGAACCATCACTTCAACCAGTGTATAGCAGGGCACATGAAGTCATTCCTTTGGCACCTACACCAATTGAAGTGGAAGTTGATGATAGTGATCATGAAACTTCACATCAAGTTACTACCAAACCTCGTAGGTCGACAAGGATGTTTACTACTTCAGAGTGGTACGGTAATCCTGTCTTAGAAGTCATGTTGCTAGACAACAATGAACCTACGGGCTATGGAGAAGCAATGGTGGGCCCGGATTTTGACAAATGGCTAGAGGCCATAAAATCCGAGAGAGGATCCATGTATGAAAACAAAGTGTGGACCTTGGAAGAACTACTTAATGGTCGTAAGGCTGTTGGGTACAGATGGATTTTAAAAGGAAGACGGAAAATGATGGTAAGTGTCACCATTAAGAAAGCTCGACTTGTCGCTAAGATGTTTTCCGACAAGTCCAAGGAGTTGACTACGATGAGACTCATTGACTAATATCCTCTCTCACAAGCGAGATATGATCAAACCCCATGGGTGTTGGATTCATTACAATCACATAGTGATGTGAACTAGATTATTGACTCTAGTGCAAGTGGGAGACTGTTGGAAATATGCCCTAGAGGCAATAATAAAATGGTTATTATTGTATTTCCTTGTTCATGATAATTGTCTATTGTTCATGCTATAATTGTATTAACTGGAAACCGTAATACATGTGTGAATACATAGACAACAACATGTCCCTAGTGAGCCTCTAGTTGACTAGCTCATTGATCAATAGAAGGTTATGGTTTCCTAACTATGGACATTAGATGTCATTGATAACGGGATCACATCATTAGGAGAATGATGTGATGGACAAGACCCAATACTAAGCATAGCACAAGATCGTGTAGTTTGTTTGCTAAAGCTTTTCTAATGTCAAGTATCATTTAATTAGACCATGAGATTGTTTAACTCCCGAATACCGTAGGAGTGCTTTGGGTGTACCAAACGTCACAACGTAACTGGGTGACTATAAAGGTGCACTACAGGTATCTCTGAAAGTGTTTGTTGGGCTGGCACGAATTGAGACTGGGATTTGTCACTCCGTATGACGGAGAGGTGTCTCTGGGCCCACTCGGTAATGCATCATCATAATGAGCTCAGTGTAACTAAGTAGTTGGTCACGGGATCATGCATTACGAAATGAGTAAAGTGACTTGCCGGTAACGAGATTGAACAAGGTATTGGGATACCGACGATCGAATCTCGGGCAAGTAACGTACCGATTGACAAAGGGAATTGTATACGGGATTGCTTGAATCCTTGACATCGTGGTTCCTTCGATGAGATCATTGTGGAACATGTGGGAGCCAACATGGGTATCCAGATCCCACTGTTGGTTATTGGCCGGAGAATGTCTCGGTCATGTCTGCATGGTTCCCGAACCCATAGGGTCTACACACTTAAGGTTCGGTGAAGCTAGAGTTGTTATGGGAAATAGTATGTGGTTACCGAAGGTTGTTAAGAGTCCGGATGAGATCCCGGACGTCACGAGGAGTTCCAGAATAGTCCGGAGGTGAAGATTTATATATGGGAAGTCCAGTTTCAGTGGCCAAAATGGTTTCAGGGGTTATCGGTATTGTACCGGGACCACCGAAAGGTGTCCGGGGGTCCACCGGGTGGGGCCACCTGCCCCGGGGGACTTAATGGGCTGAATGTGGGAGGGAACCAGCCCCCTAGTGGGCTGGTGCACCCCCAAGGGCCCAACGCACCTAGGGTTTGGAAACCCTAGGGGAGGGGGGCGCCTCCACCTTGCTTGGGGGGCAAGTCTCCCGCTCCTGGCCGCCGCCCCCCTCTAGATGGGATCTAGAGGGGCCGGCCCCCTCTTCCCTTCACCCTATAAATAGAAGGGGGTGGGAGGGCTACAGTACCCTGGCTTTTGGCGCAGCCCGTCCCTCCTCCAACTCTTCCTCCTCCGTAGTGCTTGGCGAAGCCCTGCAGGAATACCATGAGCTCCACCACCACCATGCCGTCGTGCTGTTGGAGTTCTCCCTCAACTTCTCCTCTCCCCTTGCTGGATCAAGAAGGAGGAGACGTGCCCGGGCTGTACGTGTGTTGAACACGGAGGCGCCGTCCGTTCAACGCTAGATCGGATCTTCCTCGATTTGAATCGCCGCGAGTACGACTCCATCATCCGCGTTCTTGTAACACTTTCGCTTAGTGATCTTCAAGGGTATGAAGATTTTCTCTCTCCCTCTCGCTCGTTGCTAGAATCTCCTAGATTGATCTTGGTGATACGTAGGAAATTTTTGAATTATTGCTATGTTCCCCAACAGTAGCATTTTTATTTGATTTTTTGGGGGCGCAATGTAGTGCACATGGAGTGATACAATATATGCATTGTAGGTTAAATCGATTTTGTAGGCAATTAGAGCTATGTCAGAGATAGATAGGGATAAGCCATCACTGCCTAAGCTGAAAGGATTTCTAGGAGATCAGTTAGCTGTGAAAGAGAGCATGAAGTTGTATTTCCATCACTGCCTTGATTATGTTGCTAAATAGATTATTGTTTTTATATACTTATGGGGGTTGCATGAGGATGTTAGAGCATAGTACAGATGGAGGTGTTGCTGACATATTTGTGGAGTACAATGGAGAGCAAGATGAACCAGAGGAAGAGGATAGTGTGTTTGATTTTGAAGCAGATGAACTGGATGACCTGGTTAACAGTGGCAGTGAGCTTGAACCAGATGCAGTTATCACAACAGAGGAAGAAGATGATGTCCAAAGCAATGTTCAGCAAGTGAATGCACTACCAGAGTCACACATATTGGAACATATCTTAGTTCCTAATGAGGGAGGTGTGGTAACTCAAGTGATAAGTAGCCCTGTGAAGAACAATTGCAGAATTGATGATCTGTCCCAAGCTTCTCAAATTGTCAATCCTTCTCAGCCAGTTGCTGCTAGCCAGATTATAGCTCCAATTCCAGAGGATGCAGGAAATGGTTCAGAGTCTGAAGATTCAGATGATCCGGATTATGTGCCACACACTAATGATAGTGGAGAGGAATCAGAGGTAGTAGAGTTGAGAAAACATGCTAGAAAATTCAAGAAGAAGATGAAAGATTCAAACATTTGGTTTTCAAAGGAGTCTACTGGTCCAATTCATATAGAGCTAATTGCTAATGTGGAAGAAGCTGTACAAGACCTAGAGTTTGAGTTATCTGAAGAAGACTATAGTTATGATGAAGAAGAAGATGGCCAAATGGTTAGGAGGAAGAGCAAGTATGTTAGGTTCAACCCAGACACAAAAATTCCACATTTTAGTTTGGGAATGGTTTTCGAGAGCAAGAACCAATTAGTGAAAGCACTAAAGAGGTATGGGCTTGCCACTAAAAGGAGCATATCATTTGTAAAATCTGAGGAGCAAAAAGTGAGAGTAAAATGTGACTGGCCTGGTTGCCCCTGGATGTTGTATGGTGCCAAGACAAGTAGATGCTCTAGGTTTCAAGTTATTACCTATGAAGATAAGCACAACTGTGCACAGAATAGGGAGAACAAACTTATTACTACTAAGGTGATTGCAAATAGATATGAGCACATTATCCTAGAAAATCCAATGTGGATAATTGACAGCATTAAAGCCACAATGCTCAACGATATGTTTGTTGATCTGTCAGTTTCAAAGTGCAATGTAACAAAGAAAATTGTACTTGACAAACTCATGTGTGGCATGAAAAGTGAGTACACAAAAGTGTTTGACTACCAACTAGAACTGCTCAGGAGCAACCTTGGCAGTACAGTGGCCATTACATTAGATCCGATAGAGCTGCAGAAGAACATATTTTGGCAGTTTTATGTTTGTTTTGATGCTATGAAGAAAGGTTTTAAAGCATGGTGCAGGAAAGTAATTGGAATGGATGGCTGCTTTTCCAAGGGAGTTTGTCAAGGTGAATTATTGGCTGCAATTGCAAGGGATGCAAATAATCAGATGTACCAGTTGCTTGGGCTGTGGTGGAGAAAGAAACCAATGATAGCTGGAAGTGGTTTATTGCTCTGTTAATCAAAGACTTGGATATTAATGACCAAGGGGCAGGTTCGGTTTTCATTTCTGGTCAGCAGAAGGTAATGCTTTACTTGATTTACTTACTTGTTGTACTTCCTGAAGTAATTAAATATGTTGTGTCTAGCTAAAGCAAACTTAAATATTTACTTGCTTGCTTTCTTTACTTCCTGAAGCAAACTTAAATTTACTTGCTTGCTTTACTTGCTTTACTTACTTGTTGTACTTCCTGAAGTAATTAAATATGTTGTGTCTAGCTGAAGCAAACTTAAATACTTACTAAATAAGTCATGTATCACTTTTATAGGGCTTGATTAATAGGATGAGTGACTACTTGCCCAAGGCAGAGCACATGATGTGTGTCAGGCATATCTATGCCAAGTGGAGGAAGAAATACAAGGACCATGAGTATGAAAAGAGATTTTGGGCAATTGCTAGAGCTGCAAACAGAGAAGATTTTAACTACAACAACGCAAGGCTTGCTCAACTAACTCCTGATGGTGCAAAGGATATCATGAGGACAGAACCAGTTCATTGGGCTAGGGCATTTTTTCCTACAAGAGCTAACTGTGAATCTGTAGAAAATAATCTTTGTGAGTCATTTAACAATGCCATCATAGAATCAAGGTTTTACCCAATTATTTCACAGCAAGAGATAATAAAAAAGAAGATGCTTGTTAGGGTGCAAGAGCAGAGAGCCAAATCAGCAACATGGAAGGGAAAAATTTGTCAAAATGTTTTCAAGAAGCTAAAGGTGAGTATTAGACTCACAGAATACATTGAGGTACTCTGGAATGGCAAGGAGGGATTTGAGGTGCAGCACATGAAGGGCAGAAAAAATGAGTACATAGTGAATCTTGAAAAAAGGATATGTACTTGTGGTTACTTTCAGCTGGCAGGCCTCCCATGTTGTCATGCTATGCTATTGCATCAATTTACAAGAGTGGTAGAAAGGTAGAGGACTACATAGACAAGTGCTACTGGATTGAGACATTCAGTAAAGTTTATGAGCATTGTCTCCAGCCTGTTCTAGGAGAAGAAAATTGGCCCGTGTCTCAAAACCCTAGGCCAGTTGCACCTGGATACATTGCCATGCCAGGAGCAAGGAAGAAGAAAAATGGCACGAGGAGAGAAGAGGGTGAAGCTCCAAAGGGAAAGAAAATGAGCAAGCATGGCATACAAATCACTTGTGGGTCTTGTGGGCTTAAGGGACACAATAAAAGTGGTTGTAAGAAGAATGCAGATAGAACCCAGAAAACTAAATCATTTCTTGGAAAAAGAGGAAGAAAGCAAAGGGAAACAAAGGTACTAACCTGATCATTGCTCTATTTTTCTTACTTTTGAACTATGCAAATACATAATTAATTAGCTCTGATCATTCATCTCCTTTGTTTGCAGCAAGCTCAGACCGATGGATCAAAATGAGCAGCTCCAACTAGGTCTAAAACTCCAAGAACTAAAGCTCTAGCAACAAGCTTTCAACCTCCTAGAACTACAACAACAAGCTCTCAACCTGGCACATCAGGATCTCAAGCTCCAACATCAAGATTCAGAGCTCCTATAGTGCCTACTAGCTCCAATCCTGCTGGAAGCACTGCTGCTGGGAGAGGAACAGGGAGAGGATCAGGGAGAGGATATGGGAGAGGATCAGGGAGAGGATCAAGAAGAGGATCAGGGAGAGGATCAGGCACAGGACCAGCAACATCAGGATTGGGAAGCTACTTTTATGCTAGTGGCAATTACTAAACATATTTTCCAGCTTATGGATTAGATCTTTGGTAATTGTGGTTTGGATGCCACTTTTACTGCTGTATGAACTTGTGGTTTGGATGTCACTTTTGAACTATGTAGTACTGTCAATGGCTTTTGAACCATGTCATGTTGTCACTCCTTTTGAACCATGTAATGCTGGCATTCTGAACTAGTTGTCAACCAAGATACATGCTGCCAAATTTATGGTGATGTGTCTGACTAAATGTTCTATCTATTCCATTTGCATTTAACCATTCCATATGTTCTGTCATCAACCATTTGGTAGTCATCAAGAAGTTGTCGACCATTTGGTACACATCGACTAGTCATTGACCATTTGCTAGTCATCGACCATTTGGTAGTATTCATTGACCATTTGGTACTCATCGACTAGTCATCGACCATTTGGTACTCATCGACTAGTCATCGACCATTTGGTAGTCATCGACCATTTGGTAGTCATCGACCATTTGGTACTGATCGACTAGTCATCGACTCGTCGACTCGAAAACCTTGGGATGCCATTATGTATGCACACATGCTGCCAAAAGCATTATATATATGCTGCCAAAAGACCTTTTGTTGGCACTCTCATTTTCCAAAAGCCCATTCAGAGTAACACTCACAATTTTAATCCACACCATATGTTGCCAAAATCCCAAAAGATCTCTTTCATATTCATTTCAGCCATCACCATATCCACTACAATGTAATACCACTGAATTACATCACCACAAACCTCTAACTCTACTGAGACAGGATGAAACCTGCAACTAAACCAGCAACCAAGAGAAATAAGCCATAAAACAGACACTTGTACATTTGATTCTCATCTATGCTAGCACATGTAGCTCTAGCTTCTGCTACCAAAGCATTTTTATTCTCCAATTCCTCTTTCAAAACAGCAAGCTCTCCTTCCCTTGACTGGCCAGCAAGCTCATCCTCCAGCCTCCACACTTTATCCCGTAGGTCTCCTACCAATTAACGAAGAAATGGAGTCGTGGGGGTGTCATGCCAGTCGATGAAACCATGCATGCTGTTCAGTTCATGACACCGAAAATCCAGAGTTTGACACAACAAAAATAGAGAAAAAGAGGACATGTGAGGAATCAAGCATACATGAGAATCTACACAGGAATAATATCTCTTACCAGGGTTCGCCGGACTCCAAGATATCCACCGCGGCGCCTTCCTACCTCATTGAGCGCAAATCACCGCCGGCTCGTAAGCCATTGTTTGCTCCCGGGTAGGGCACCAGAGAACTTGTTGCTGCGCCTCTCCTTCGGAGCCCACTGCCTCGATAAGCCGATGAATCACTGGAGGAGCAAGACATCTTGGTTGTTGGTCGTGGCGGCAGCGGCGGTGATGCCCTCTCTTTATTGCTAACGAACCCTAGAACGCTATTCGCCACTGAGAAAGAGAGAGCTGGGAGAGGGGGTAATTAAGTAGCAAACCCGGCGGCCTGCAGTGCCACGTCATCTAATCCTCCTCTTAGACGCAATAAGGACAAAAACGACTGGGATTAGGGAGTTCAGGGTACATAATTCTGGGAGTTGGAGGTTGGGGTTTAAAATCGACGATGCGTACGAGTTCAGGGTTTAAAATCGACCCGGCCGTATGGCAATGGCAGGTGGAGCCAGCAAAGCTCAACTCATGTACGGCGCTAGGTCTGTCTAGGTGTGGTGGTATAGCCCATGTCATCGTGGGGTACTCGCGGAACTGCCACTGGGAGGGAGTGGGTACGTCGCAGGATGATGCACACAGTCCTCAAGTAATCCGGCCTACTTAACTGATTTTGGCTCTCTTTTTCTTGGAGGCTTGGAGTAGTACGTCTAGCTACTTGTGTAGGCGGAGACCGTGCCCATGCATGCGGGTAGGGCACACAGACACAGCTCAGGTTCATGTGAATGAACTGATCTCGTATGTTCTGCATGTTCGGCACGTGAAACAACAGACAAGACGAGGAGGCATGCATCGGTTGTTCTGTCAAGTCTTCCTTCTACCCTCACAATCATCGGTGCACATTTCATTCTCGCTTGGCCCCGTGTCGCCCCCCCCCCCCTTGCGGGCGGCCCGGGCCCTCGAACCCTAGCCGCCGCCCCCAACCCCCACCCTCCTTTCCTCCAACTGCCGCTGCCACCGGGTGCCGCCAGGCAAAGCCCACGCGGTGTCGGTGGCGGAGGGATCTCGTCCGCCCTCTCCTGCTGCGGGGCTGCCGGGGACTCTCTTCCTCGACCCACGGCGGAGCTCGGAGGCGGGCACGTCGGGCGGGGCGCGTAGGCAGGTGGCGGCGGGCGGCGGCAGAGCGCGTGGGCCGGTGGTGGTGTGGCGTTTCTTCTGGACGGTGCTGGGGTCGGTTAGAACGGCACGCACAGGAGTCGGGGCTGGCGGCCGGAGCTCGGCAAGGGGGCTTGTGGAGCGGCGGGCCAGGCTGGAGTAGGCAGCAGCGTGTTGGCGTGCGCGGGTGCAGGTGGCGCAATCCGGAGGCAGCGGTGCAAGTCCATGGCCGGACGGGTGGCGGCGGCGCTGCGATGGCTCGGCCAAGATGGAGTCTTGGCGAGCATTGAGCGGCCAACCACCTCTGTGCTGTGTGGTGAGCGGCGAGGCTCTCCCGACGGTGCTGCTGTTTCCTCGTGGAGATGTGGGTCTGAATTTTGCAAGGCTGTCCTTCGAAGTGGGCGATGGCTTTTGCAGGGGTTCCTGGACCTTGCCGGTGGTGCGGGGTAGCTGCAGTTCCTGTCCAGGTTGGGTGTCGGTGGTGCGGCCGATGTTCTTCCTGTTGTGCCTCTGGTTGTAGACCCTCAGCTTGTAGCTACGATGGCGAAGTGCTGCAGTGGCGGCAATGTGAAGCTTCTGAGACGATGATGCCCAATTCTAGGGGGCGTGGTGAGGTGCGACACACGGATGAAAATCTTGCTCGGCTTCCGTCGGGCCGGTGGCGATGGCACCCGTGGATGTCATCCCCCTCACTGGAAGCGTCGTCGAGGCGTGTTCGTCATGTCCCTCGCTCACTATGAGTTGTGGATGTCTTCGGGCGAAAGCCTTGATTCAGTGTTGGATCGGCACAACGGCGGCGGCCTCGACGTCGTTCCTCTGCTGGGAGCATTGTGTGTGGAGACAAGTTCCTTGACGCTCTCCTTTGGTGCTCGTCACTATTCTCATTGTTCCATGACGGTGCTATGTATGCCCGTCGCCGGTGTGTCCAAGACATCATCTTTATCGGAGCAGATCGTGTCCTGCCACCCACTTGCCACTTCCTCTTACGTGATAAGAGTGGATGGTGCGTCGACAAGTGAAGTTCAGTGAAAGTTGGTGGTCTTCGGCGTTGGTCGAGACGCGGTGTTGTGTTCTAGATTGGATAGCCTCTTCTGCGTTGTAGTTTGCTTGCGGTAGTTGTTTGTCTTTCGTGTGGTGTTTGCGGTACTCTTGCCATTCGCAGCGAATCTAGTTCCTTGTAACTGAAATTTTGTCTTTTATAGAGCTAAGGTACATCTAGAAGTACTCTTAAAAAACCAATCATCGGTGGATGCATGAAAGGAGCAAGAAAAGTAATATACCAAGACGGATAGACTAGACCAGCGCGACCGGCCAGCTCTTGACAAAGACCAACAGTAGTGCGTAAGCTTTGACAAAGTTGCCCTTGACATTTTGCCAACTCCGGAAGCACGTATGTACATGCATGCATGGCGGATCTGTAATTTGACCGAGAGGATGTGAGCTCGGCCATGGATTGAACCAGACTCGTTGATGATGGCACAGACCGGAACATTCTCTCACACTAGTGGACAGATCTTTTCACTGGCTATTCATTTGGGTTTAGATCGGGAGTCCTTATCGGTTAGCACGGCGACAGGAATGTCAAGGGGCTCTGCACTGTGCGTGGATCACTGTAGGCCGGTACTCTTCGTGGATTACTGTAGATAATTACTGTTTGTGAATCCTTGGGTTACACCAATCTCTATGTTCTTTTCTAATTGGTCTCCGGCGCTCCGGCTTTTTCGTCATTTAATTGATAATTTTCCTCGGTGGAGCAACCAAGAGGCTTGATGATTTTCATCGATCATTTAATTGATTTTGTAGGTTATTCATTCTATCACGCTTGCACCGGGATGAGTGAACCCGCTGGAGATACATTACCACAGCCTGACCTTTGACATAATAAATATTACTGACAGCGGTCACTTACTGTTGCCGAACGCCACCTGCGACAGAGCAATGCCACGGAAGGTGAAGAAGGAGGAGTAGGTACACGTACCAGTTATGAAGATCTATGCAGCTCGACCCGCATCACTTAAGCAAAATCTAACGTTTTTCCCCTTCTTTGTAGGTGTTCCGTATCGCGGACTACGCGCTGGCCGTGTTTGCACTGATCTCCGCCAGTCTTAATGCGTGGTTCATATCGCAGTGGGCTGCGCCACGGCAGCAACCTCAAGTCAACAATGCAAACACCATGTACATAGTCGACAACCACTGAGACTCTGAGCCGCCGTCTACCTGGGTCTAGAGTACTTTGCTAGCAGTGAGCGTTTGACTCGAAACTTCTTGATTGTGGCGTCCTTTGACTCTGACTCCCTCATCGGCTCAGCAGAATGCAAAGCTCGTTCTCTCCTCCCCCGTCCTAGTCCAACTCGTCCGTGGGGAACCGGCCGGATATGTGGTGCGGGAAAGCCATGGACGACTGTGGGAGCGCCCATGCCGTCACGTGGTATTTGCGAAACTGCCACTGCTGGGGCTGGCTGATTGGCTGGGCAGGATTGCGAGGCTGGGGAAGTGCCCCATGATGACGGACCAGCATGCAGTGGACCGCGTCGGGTGATTGGTTTGGTTCTCTTGTGCTCTCGATGCTGCTAGTGCTCCTGTGTGTTTTTTTTTGAAGCACGGACCTTAGAACAATTGTTCTACGGTATTTTCATTAATAAGTTATATACAAAGTACAAGAGCGAAAGCCTTACATCAACCAATACCAGTTTTATGTAACATGGAAAATTAACAATGAGAAACTATCCGGTCCCTAATCCTTTGCGCCTTTGCTTGTTGAGCTCTAATTTGCACTGCTGTGAGCCCTTCCTGGAGATAATAGATCCAACTTTGCACATGTGAAGCAGCATGTCTGAAAATTTTATCGTTTCTGACAGACCAAATACCCCAACAGCCCATGATGATAATTTCTAAGGAAATACTGTCAGGCAGATGCTGCAGAGCCAAATGGATATCATCAATAATTGAAATGCCTCTGTTCCTATTCGGGATGATCCTGTCCCAACAAAGCAAAGCAAAAGGACAATCCCAGAATAAATACAAGTTTGTTTCCTCAGTATGGTCTGCACAGAGCACACAGTTGTAGCTATCCAAGGCCATTGATTTTTTATGAAGAAGATTTCTGGAATTAACTCTATCATGAAGAAGTAGCCAAAAGAAAATCTGGTGCCTCAAACGACAAGCTGTTTTCCAAATATCCTAGAACAAAGAGTGAACTTTAGAGGGTCCCATCATGTGTGCATACATTTGGATAGAAGAATATCCTTTGGAACAACCAATAATATACCATCTATCATTTCCTTGCATGTCATTCCTGCTTTGTAGACATTCTTGTAGAGCATTGAACTGACTAAAAGCCTGCTGGGATAAAGGTGTATGAAAATGGAAAGCCAAATCTTTAGTGCTCAGAATTTGCTGCAAGGAAACATTGTCGTTGTTTCTGAAAGAGCTGAGTTTAGGGAATTTGTTGAGGAGTGGCTGGTCCCACCAGCAGTCTGACCAGAATAAAGTTGAGTTACCAGAATGACCTGAGGAAACAGTAAAAGCTTTGTAGCGAGGCATTAGTTTGAGCCGAGTTTTCCACCAAAAGGATCCCACCAATCGATCTCCAGGCAATGAGTTATGGTAGTAAGTTTCCCAAATGATATTCACCCATGGAATATTCTCTCTGTTAAGAAATTTGTGCACTTGTTTCATGAGCAACGCCTGGTTATGCATCTCAATATTTAGAATACCCAGACCCCCATTAGACTTGGGTTGCCAAACAGTGCTCCATGCAATCAAAACTGCCCCTCTGTCTTGAGAGCCATATTTCCTCCAAAAGCAGTTTCTGAAATAGCTATGAAGTTGATTAACCACTGTAATTGGAATCTGAAGGGAGCACACGAAATAGATGGGCAGACCGGAGAAGACTGATTTAATGAGTGTGAGCTTATCACCAGTAGAAAGCAGAGTTGAGCAGCTCAGAAGCCTGGATTCAACTCTCTTCAGTAAAGGTAGATAGTCTTCCACCCTTGGTTTGCTGAGGCTGAGAGGAAGGCCTAAATACTGAAGTGGTAGAGTACCAATCTGACATCCCAAAAGGTCAGAGAGAAATTGCATCTTGTCCTCAGGAGTATTGATTGAAATCATGGTTGACTTGGAATAATTAACTTTGAGGCCAGTGTATGCAGCAAAGTGAAGCAAAAGGTTCTTGATGTTGTGTAGTTGTGAAGCCTCTGCATTTGCAATCAAAACGGTATCATCTGCATATTGAATAATGGGATAATCCTGGCTGTACTGATGAATCAGTGGTGCTGTGATGAGGTCATTTCTTTTGGCCTCATTCAACATTGTTTGAAGAATATCTGCAGCAATGACAAAGATGAGGGGAGACAGTGGGTCTCCTTGTCTAACACCACATTTGCATAAAAATTGTTTGCCTAGAACCCCATTAAGCAGCACAGAAGAAAAGCTAGTACTTTATATCATCTTAATCCACTGAATCCATCTACTTTCAAAACCTTTAGCTTCAAGAATTTCCAAGATAGTATCATGATTGAGCATATCAAATGCCTTCTCAAAGTCCAACTTCAGGAGAATCAGTTCTTTGTTGGACTGCTTGCATTGATGAATATATTCATAAGACCAGGCAAGACAGTCCTGAATGCATCTATTGAAAATAAAACCATACTGATTTTGATGCACTAAGGAGAGGATTACTTTCTGCGGTCTATTAGCCAACAACTTGGTGATGATCTTCAAAGTGCAATTCAAGAGAGAGATAGGTCTATAATCATTTGGCAGGAGAGCAACATCTTTCTTGGGAATGAGTGTGATGAAAGAGTAATTGATGCTTTGAAGGTTGACAGTCCCCTTGTGAAAATCTTAAATTAATCTGTAGAAGTCTGGTGCAATGATATCCCAGCAAACTTTTAGAAATTTGGCATTAAAACCATCTGGGCTTGGGGACTTATCAGCAGGCATGTGCTTAATCACATCATCAATTTCCTCCTTGGAGAAAGGGAGTTCCAAGCTCAACCCGGTCCATGTGGTCGCATTGCCTACGTGGCCCGGAACTGAATGTGACAGCAGTAGCTGGCCCGGTCCATGCTGACTTGTCGGATCCCATGTCCCCTCAGCACCGGAACCGGGAAATCGGCGAGCATGCACGGCGTGCGACGACGACGAGTCGACGACACGCGACAAGCGCGGACGGACGGACCACCGCTGGGCGCCAGCACTGGCGTCTTCGGCCAGCCAGCTCGCGACGAACTGGAACCCAATTCCTCCTGCAACCACCTTGATTTCCGTTTGTACTTAGGCTTTGGAGATCTATCATCAAGAAGCTTGGGCTACTTCACGTCAACATTCCCGATTGGCATCTTGATGAATCCGTCAAGAAGTGGTGGGTCAAGCGTACCGATGACCGAAACCCGACTTGGCATGCCATGTCCTCTCTCATCATGCTCACCTCTTGGACCATTTGGAACGAGCGAAATGCTAGGGTATTTCGGCAAAAATTTGCGCCACCGCCTATTCTCCTCCAAACCATCATTGGTGAGGCAAAGTTATGGGTTACTGCCGGTGCCAAAAAGCTAGGGACTATCATTGTATGTGAGTAATTGTCATGTCGCTTGTATGGGATGTCCTGTAAAACTCTAAACTCTATTCTCTCCTTATTTAATAGATGAGGCAAATCTTATGCCTCCGTTTTGAAAAAAAATCCGTTTGTACTGCTCACCCACCACGCACTGCTACCGTGCTGCGGTAGGCGCTACTCCCGTACGTACATGACGTGCATACTGAATACGGTCTGCTATACTTTGAGAGTGCATGTACGAACCGGTCGCATGCACGTCAAGTTTGTATACTGCAGATGCTATTAGCTCAATAATACCCTGATACGTACGTGCACGTTTACTCTCTCATACGGTCCAGGTTATCTGGACAGAGCAGGAGTCATTTTCGGATACCGTGGTGAGAGAGAAATGTGGTACTACCTACACCCCTGCACCTGCATCGACATGATAAATTGCTTTCGTGGCTGCCGCTGTGCAGACAAGGGCGGCATGCAAACTGTACGTGCGTCGCGTCCAGCGTCCTGCCTAGCCACAGTGCTCGACAGTGCCGCACACCCCGATCGGGTCGACGAATCACGAAATGATGCAACGGCGGATTAGCTCTTTCACGAAAGCAATTTATAGTACTCCCTCTGTCCGAAAATACTTGTCAGAGAAATAGATGTATCTAGGTTTATTTTAATTCTAGATACATCGATTTGTATCCATTTCTACGACAAGTATTTCTGGACGGAGGGAGTACATATTAGCTCTTTCACGCAAGGAGATGTTTAAGGTGGGTTAGCTAAAACTGGACGATCGAAGATCAGTTAGTGGCTTCTCAAGGCAAAATCACGGCTGTCATGCACTGTGCAGGGTGGTGCTCCTATGCAGTATAGCTGAAGCCTGAAGGCTGGCAAAGATTGGGCTGATGGAAGACAAGACATAGCTGCAAAAATAGAGGAGTTCACACCATGCCTGACAAAGGCGCTTAATCAATCATGACTCATCTTTCAGTCGCAGCATTCACGTACGAATAAACACCCATGTCCAGTTACTGTCAATTTCCAGCTGCAGGTTCTCTTTCACGTATCCTGCCAACATGCATTTCATCGTAGGAACGGCCCCCCTGTTCATACTTCGCAGTTCACACTGAAAATCACGGAGCATTTCGCGTAAATATATGGAAACTATGTACCGCGGACTAGACATGAGGGGCTTTGCTACACCTACCACTACTAGTAGAAAACAGGTCTTTCGTCCGGTCCATTAGTTCCGGTTTGGTTTTAGCTCTGGATTAATGTGACAATTAGTCCCGGTTCCAACGGTTAGGATTTAGTCCCGGTTCATCACAAACCTAGATTAAAGGGGTGGTGGCTGCCTCGTGTCAGGCTGAGACCCCACGAGCCCCTTTAGTCCCGATTTGTATCACAAACCGGGACTAGATGTAGACATCTAGTCCCGGTCCCGGTTTGTATAACCAATCGGGACTAAATATGCCTCTATATAAATCCTTCGTCCAGCCCGAGCCACAAATTCAATCCTTCTTAGGAAACTTTTTTATTCTCTAAGGATAAGACCAATGCTACAAATTCAGTCCTTCTTAGGAACCTTTTTTTTTCTTTCTAACAAGTCCACTATTATGCTTACTTTTTCATAATTTAAAAGCTAATTCTTTTGTATATTGTGCGCAAATTGTGTCATTGTTTTCTTAGATTTTGTTTTTATTTTATTTTTTCCCAAAGGGCAATACAATTGCCACCAATTCATTCTTCATTACAAAACCTCATTATTTTGATTTTTTTTTGTTTTTGATTCATTTCTTTCATAATAAAGGGTAATACCAAAGCCACTAACATTCTTTCTTTCTTAGAAAATTTAATATTATAATTGATTTGGTTTTATTTTTTTCTTATTTAATGGTAATACGATTTTCACTGGTTCTCCTACTTAGGAAACTTTCATTTGTTGCGACAATTCAACTATCATATGCTTATCCTTCAATATTATAAAAGATCATAATATTTTTTTGTATATCGTGTGGAAATTTTGTCATTACTTGTTTTATTATTTTCATTTTCTTTCTTTGAAACAACATTGTTTTTGTTTTGTTTTAGTTTTTATTTCATTTTATTTCTTCTGTAAGGGTAATACCATTGACACTATGGTATTCCTTCAAAGGAAACTTCTATTTTATGAAAATTATATTATTATATGCTTATTATAAAAAAATACATTTTCTGTGTATGATGTGTGCACATTTTGTCATATTTATTTTCACCTTTTCATTTTCTTTCTTCTTAAAGGGTAATACCAAAGCCACTAATTCTTTCATTTTTTAATATTTTTTATATTTTATTTCTTCTTAAAGTGTAATAGGAATGCCACTAATTCATTCTTTCTTAGAAAACATCTTTTTTTTGCAAAAGTGCTACTATTATATGTTTATTTTTTGCACATTATAAAAGTGCAGTTCCTGTGTAAATTGTATACTATTTTTTGTCAATTAAAAAACTTCATAATTTCCAATTTATTTTAGTTTTAAACTTATTTATTTTTCTAGATTTGAACGTAATACCAATTCCCTTAATTCATTTTCTTTGAGATTGTCTTTTTTATCAAAAAAATCCAGTATTATGTATTTACTCTTGTACTCCTTCCGTTCCTAAATATAAGTCTTTTTAGACATTTTAAATGGACTATAACATACGGATGTATGTAGACATATTTTGAAGTGTAGATTCACTCATTTTGCTCCGTATGTAGTCACTTGTTGGAATCTCTAGAAAGACTTATATTTAGGAACGGAGGGAGTATGTTATAACCTCCACAATTTTGTCATAATTTGTTTGAGTTTTTTTTTCTTTCTCTTGAAGGGTAGTAGCAATGCCACCCAATATATTCTTCCTTAAAAAAGTAATTTTATTTTATTTTATATTTTTCTTCTTCTTTTAAGGGTGATATCAATGTCATTATTTCACTTTCATTATTTCCCGGTTGTATTACATGATCTACCAGTTCGTTGACGGGACGAGCATGGCCACTAATTCCATTCGTCGGTTGCTAGGCGACAGACGTGACTATTGGCTCGAGTCCTTTCTGTAAAAGACACCTCTTGTAACACAACCTTTGGGTGGGTATAAATACCCCACATCGATGGATAAGAAACAACGGTTCACTATTACTGTTCTCTGTCATTACTTTGTCTCTTTACAGATTTGACTAATGCTAATCTAGTGTAGTTGGGGAAGGCTAAACTCTGCTTAATTAGCTGCCTCGCTGTAGCTACTGCTGCACGTGCTGGTGTACTTTGCTGCGCGTAAAACTGTAGCTCAATGGAGTGTATTTTTGCCGCGCGTCAGTAATTCAGTTGCCTTTTTGCAATTTATAAAAAGAAAGTTGCTTCTGCTAGATTCGCCCCTGGTATTTGTGGCGGTAGCTTGCGAGAGGAGGAGAAGTGCGGGGAGGAAGGTGGCCGGGGCACTGCTGCCTTCAGCGAGCCACTGGGGGTGGATGGTGGGCGGGGCGGATCGGTCGCCGTCTCATGACCGTACGCTCGCCGGCGCAACTTGGTAGCGCTGCTCGATATTCCAAGATGATGCCCGCCGGCCGTGGTTTATCTCGCCATGCACCCGAGAGGTGATGTGCCCGGCGAACAGATTCGTTCCACCCCGTCCCGTGGTCCGGATAAGCGCAGTAGAAAGAAGGCCGTACGTCTTTGAGACCTCGCCTCGTCGGGTCCGTATCCAAATCCAATGCTATCTGGGACGGAACAAGTTCGATCGGCGTCGAGCTTTGTCGGGATAAAATCCGCCTCTCCGCTCGGATCGACTTTCACGAGCGGATATATTCTTGTACTACAAAACGCATCGCGCGTATGGATAGAGGCGGCCGGGCAGATATACGAGACGGCAGCACAGTAAAAAGTGATAGCCTGATACTACTCCCTCGGTTCGAAATTACTTGTCAAAAAAATGGATGTATCTACATGTATTTTAATTTCAGATATATCTATTTTCGAGACAAGTAATTCCGAACGGAGGAAGTATAAGACAGTGGTGCGGATCGAGCGATCGGTGGTAGACAGGCGAGTCCTTTTCAGCCATTGCTTTTGCGTTAGTAAAATACGTAAGTTAAAGTTAAGAGCATCTCCAGCCGTTCGGTCCCCAGGATGCCAAAAAAGAGTTGCATGGGACTGAACCGGCACTTTTTTGACGCGTGGGGGCGACTGCGTTCCGAGTCAACGGCCTCAGGTCGCCCCAAAAACCGCGCGGATTCAGCCATATTTCATATATATTTGTATAAACTCGGTAATCTGGCACAAACTCGACGATATTTCATTGAAATTTATTAAAAAAACAGATAAATATGTAAACTACGTCAAACTACGCCGCGGCCACCGCCCGCCATCTACATGCCGAGAAGCCTGTAGAAACGGGTGTAGTCGCCACTGTCGTCGTCGTGCGCCGCGCCGGAGCCGCCGCCGTCCCTACTGCACCCCTGGCCAGGGTCGTCGACGCGCGGAGGGGGGTTGCACGGGCCGGTCTCGTCCTCCTCGTCGCTGTCGAGGACGATGACGCCACCCTTCTCGCGTCCGCGGCACCGGGCTGGAGCTTTGTGTATGCCCGGCGCTGGTGGAGCACCTGCTCGCGGAGGTGGTCCTCCCTCGCCCACTTGAGGGCGACCTCGTCGTCAGGGGCCACCATGTCCGCGTCCTCCGGCTTCACGGGGAGCAGCCCCGGCTCAGGCTTCGGCCGGACTAGGCAGAGGGAGCGCAGAGAGGGGCGGGCACCCTCGTTGATGACGAGGGCGCCGCTGCGGGTGCGACATTGAAGCGGCGTCCCTTCCGGCTCCGGCTTGACGAGGCGGAGCGCCGGCGAGCCGGAGCCCGACGACGAGGACTTCCCTGGCTCCACTCGCTGCGGCGTCTAGGAGTTGCCATGGCGGCGAGAGAAGGACGGCCACAGCGGGTACTCGAGGCGCGGCGTGTTGTCGGCCTCGATGTGGTCGAGGACGGCCTCGAGGGTGCGGCCGTGCACGCCCCACCGCTCGTGCCGCCCGTCGGCATTGAGGCGTCCGTGGGGGATGATGCCGTTGGCGGAGGCGATCTGGTCTTCGCGGCGGCGCTCAAAGTACATCGAACACAACGTGTGGCCGTCGGCGGCGTACCTCGGCTCGTTCCGCTGCACCTCCGTCAACAATGAGCGGATGCAGGCGATCTCGGCCCGGCCGTGCAGCCCCTTCAGGCACCGGGATGCCGCCGGCGCTCAACTTCCACGACCCCGGCACACACATGTCCGGGGGCGCCGGATAGTCGGCCTCATAGAGGAGGCGCGCCTCCGGCTCTTGGAGATGGCGGCGGCGGAAGCCGTTCGCCGCCGCGCCGTCGCCTCGGTACCTCTCAACCATTGCTCGTCGGTGGGAACGAGGGAGTGTGTTGCTTTGTGTGGCGATGCGAGGCGATGTGTGGCAGCTGTAGCGTTCACCGACGGGGAGATCGACTTTTATAGCCGCAGCACGGGAGGGGAGAGCCTGCATGCCGGGCGACGCGTAGCGAGAGCGGGCGAGACGCGCGTGGGTGACGACTTCACTGCGCCACCCGTGAGGCATCAATGGAGGCTGACCGACGCGGCAGCGTTGGCATTGATTCCCGCGGGAACCAGGCGATGAGAACAACGACGCGACGTCTCACTGACTCGACAGGCCCATCTCTGTTCGCTCCGAAAACGCGTTCCCCGGCGCCCCCAGCACGTCGGGTTCAACCTTGGTCCGCCGGCGTCAGTTTCGGTTCAAACCGGCGAAAAACGGGCTCTTGAGGACGTGACTGGGCAGATTTTCAGCCACCGGCGCCAGTTGGGGGCGCTACTGGAGATGCTCTAACTCCTTGACGTGCACGCACCGGCCCGTTGGCGGGTGGGCTGGCTGGATGTATCTGAACTGGATTTTCATCTCGATCGCATTTCGCAGGTATAGACTGAAAAATACTTGTTGGAGAAATGAATTTCTCCATTTCATAATTTCTGTCGTGGTTCTAGTATACGATTTGAACTACTAAAACCACGAATAATTTTCATAATTTGTTAGTACTCTGCTGTCTACTCTGCCTATTCGATGAGTAGTTTCTCAGCTGGCTGGTACGGAGGGAATACGTGACGCTGCGTCTAGCCTAGCAATAACTGCAGATGCATGGAACAGGTCGACTGGGGTGGTTGTGGAGGAAAAGCTCTAGTTAATGGTGGACCTGGCTAGAGGGGGTATTAAGTTTTTTTTTTGAGGGTTAGGCTAGTCATAGTGGGAGTAACTTAGCAAGTAACATAGCGCACTCCGAGAAATTTTTGCTTATGTGGCATGTAGTTAATGAGAAGTGGTAACATAATATGGGCGGGTCCCCTCTGGCGTAGAGGTGCTGAAGCGTAATGAGCCGGGAGATGTGAGTTGCCCCCTGTGTGGGACGAAAGAGGACTCTAACCACATCTTTTTCTCGTGTATATCTGCCCAGTTCCTCTGAAACTGTCTTCGTGTAGGTATGGCAATGGGTACCCATTACCCACGTACCCTGCGGGTAAAAACCCTATTAGGGTAAGGGTATGAGACAAAAAATTACCCATGGGTATATAAATAGGGAAAAGTTAAACCCATCGGTGTAGAGCGGGTACGGGTATGGGATCGTATAACCCATACCCACATACCCATGTACCCATATAAAATCTGTATGAACTCGAAATTATCTCTAAACTTTGTCATAAATTTGTGAACTCAAAATGTATGACTTATGTGAAAATGTTTCAATGTATTGTTATTCAAGAGAAAGTGATGTTTTTTATTAAGTATGGTGTTGTTTATGATGGGTTGTTGTTTAAAAGTGTGTCTTATTGCATAATATGTTATTTGTTTATAGATTATAATTATATGTTGTCGATTATGACTACTAGTTTGTCAAACTGATGCTTTGCAAACGTGGGTAATTTTACCCGCGGGTGCCCATCTACCCTGTCGGGTAACGGGCATGGGAAAAATTGTACCCATTGACGGGTATGGGTAAGCGTGATGGGTAAGCCAGGAGCGGACGGGTAAGGGTATGGGGTAGTTCCACCCATACCCAAACCCTGCGGGTGCCATCCCTATCTTCGTGAGGTAATTGGTGGGAGTTGGTGTAACACCAACTTCCCGGACCTCTTTAGCGAGCTCCACCCACCCCCCCCCCCTCCCCAAGCGGGCCGCCACATCAGGTGACTGGTCGTTGGGGTCCTTGCGTGGACGCTTTGGACGGTTCGAAATAAGCTAGTGATCTAGCGGGCCCCTCGTCGACGTGCTACAAACGCAGTGTTCAAAATGTGTGGTTACTTGCAACTTGGCGGCCGCTTAGCTGCCCCCAGGACCGAGACGCCATCAACATCATCATTGCTGATCTACGTGTGATGGCTCTTTGCTTGGCGCCGCCGCTTCCTCCGCCACCACCTGAGCTAGATTAGATTCTTCATTGCGGTGCCTCCGCCTTGTTTGCTATTTTCAGGGCTTGGTTGAGTTGTGCCCTCAGCAGAACCCTTGTGTACTTCGTGCCGTGCTACCTTGATGTGTGTGTGAACCCTATGTTAATTTGTGCCTTTAATGGTTTGCTTTACATATAAAACGAGGCGAAAATCTTTTTCGGTATCGGGTCTCTCCTCTACAAACTTATCTCTTTCTCTCCTCTCCCCGGAGATCGACCCGGCCGTATGCCCATGGCGGGTGGAGCCATGAAAGCTCAACTCGTGTAGGCGGGGCGACGCGTTAGGTCCGTCTAGGTGTGGTGGTATGGTATCGCCCATGCCGTCACGGGGTATTCGCTGAACTGCCACTAGGAGGGAGTGGGTACGTGGCAGAGTGATGCACGCCGTGCTCGCGTGATCAGGCCTACTAAACTGATTTTGAATCTCTTTTTCTTGGAGACTTGGGGTAGTACGTGCAGCTACTTGGAGGTGCAGGCCGGCCATCTCTCGGCACGCAGCTCCGTTTAATGCGAATGAACAGATCTCGTGTGCCCTGCATGTTTGGCGCGTGAAATAACCTATGAAGCACCGATACGGCGACATCGATACGACGATACGAGTATGGCAATATGAGATACGGTAATTTCTAAAAACAACAATACAGCGATACGGTGAGTATATATAAATAATAAATAAAATGACATGTAAATAAAAGATGGAGAAACGAAGAAAAATCTTCTACACAGCAGAGCTACCGTATCCTAATATCCAAAGATACCGAGGAATAATCACCCGACATATCCTAGCCTCGTGTATGTCTCCCAGCGGCAACATCTCCAAACCTATAGAGAGCAAAGACAGCCATGACCTTTTTTTTTGTTCATTGTTTTTGAGATAGCTCATCACTTATGTCAAATGGTAAGACAGCCATGAGCCCATGACCTTGTTGTTGCTAGCAACGGGCCACAATGGCGGAGAAAAACCCAGTCACTTCAGGCGGTGGCGAGGCGAGTAAGCGAGCTGGACGGCGATTTCATGCGGTGGTGAGCCACTCATGTCGGGGCGGCGGCATGCCATTCCAGGCGGCGGCGACGTGCTCCTGCAGTCGCCCGAGGTGGTCGAACAGACAGGAAGAGCGAATGTTGAGGGTTAGGCTCGTGCATGGGCTTCTATTGGGCTCTTGCCGTATCCCAACCGTGTCTACAGCGTGTCCCAGCGTATCGGATTTACTTTCTCTTTATTTTAAATCAAAAACTAGGATACTTCCAAGATACGCGTATCAAAGCCGTATCATGCATATCGGAGTATCGGACACGTACTGTACGCCGATACAGCGATTTTTGAAGTATCGGTGCTTCATAGGAAACAACAAGCAAGACTAGTAGGCACGCACCGGTTGTTCTGTCAAAGTCTTCCTTCTACCCTCACAATCATCGGTGCATGCATGAAACGAGCAAGAAAAGTAGTGTACCAAGACGATTAGACTAGACCAGCGAAGCCGGCCAGCTCGTTGCGAACTGGAACCAAACAAAACCACCGACTGTCCTACACTACACCAAGGGCTTTGCTACACCCACGTAATGTTACGTGGTGATTTGCTTACGTAGAAGACGTGACCAGTTTTAACTGGTGATTAGCGGGACGCGAGCCCACCTGAGAAATCAGGGGAGGGAAGGGGGGCTGATTGATTAGTTAGAAAGGAAGTTTACATACAGAACGTAAACACATTACGTAGGTGTAGCATCAAGGGTCCTACACTACACCAACCCTTGGATTCTCACACCCGGAGTGGCTGCCGTTTTCAACCGCAACGATGCAGTACTACTGAAGCGGGCAGGTAGGTACACGAGTACCTTGACAAAGACGAGTAGTGCATAAGCTTTGACAAAGTCGTCCTTGACATTTTGCCAACTCCCAAAGCACGCACGTGCATGCATGCACGGCTAATTCCGTCCGAGCTGGCGAGCTCGGCCATGGTTTAAACCAGACTCGTTGATGAAGGCACAGATCGTAACATTCTCTCACACTGATCGACATATCTTTTCACGGGCTATTCATTCGGGTTGGACCGGGAGTCCTTATTGGTTAGCACGGCGGCAGGGAAAGGGATTGCGGCGTGGTACGTGCGGTGCACATCTATCATGATTACTTCGTCGTCGCTGTGCAGTGCGACAAAGTGCGCTGTACGCTGCGCCCTGGCTAGCGATATGCTATAGCTGCCTTGGGCGGTAGTGGCTGACAGTTATACGGATGCCGACCGTGTCGATGGACGGATCTATGGGCGCGCGTGATTCAAGCGTGGTGGTATACATCGGTATCTCTTGCAAAGCAGTAAACGGATCGTGATGGTTACCGTGTACACAGTGTGCTATGTTTTCAGGGAAATGCGCGAGAGTGTTTGATGGGGGACAATGGCGTGCGTGATCCTGGACATGGAATTAAGCTGAGGTCAAGCTTAACAAGTGTGCATGGCCCGTCCTGGAATCTCTGACCCGGGCGCCCGATGATGGCTCCTCCTTTGACTCTGACTCGATCATTTGCTCAGCATAATGCGAAGCTCGTTCTCTCCTCTCCCGTCCCAGTCCAACTCGTCCGTGGGGGACCGGATATGTGGTGCAGCAATCACGGGCGAATGTGGGAACGCCCATGCCGTCACGTGGTATTTGCAAAACTGCCACAGCTGGGAGCAGGCAGATTGCCGGAACAGAGCAATGCTAGACGTACGGGAAGTTACAGGGAGTTTACAGGGCGCAGAGATTTAATTAGGAGGGCAGACCCATCAATGAAAATTAGGAAGGCCAATTAGATGAGGTCACGTTCTCTCCTTGTAAAGTCTTGTATCAATCAGGCTGTATGTCTAGTATTATTGGCCGGAACAGAATTGCGGACTGGGCAAGTGCCCCATGCATGGGCATGGCCGCAGTGCTCCTGTAATCCGGCCTAGCTGCTTGATTGCTTTGGTTCTATTCTGCTCTCGATGCTGCTAGTACGTACTCCTTTGTAGGGCTCTAGGCACACAGGTGGACACTATACAGCTCAACCCGGTCCATGTGGTCGCATTGCGTACGTGTCCCCGAAACATAACGTGACAGCAGCTGCTGGTTACGTCATGCTGACCCGTCGGATCCCATGTCCCCTCAGCACGAGAACCCGGAAAGAGCAGTGCTACACACACGACGCTTGAAGCCGAAATGTGGACGACACTACATCACAGACCATCCACTGGCAAGTCTGAGCAGCCGTAAGCGCTTGGATCAGCTATCGTGCATGCATCCTTCAACACAAAATCGTCCGTCAAGTAGTTCCGACCCGGAAATGGGCGACCATGCACGGCGTGCGACGACGACGACGACACGCGACATGCGCGGACGACGGACCACCGCTGGCGTCCTCGGCCAGCTCGCGGCGAACTGGAACCCAGTTCCTCCTGCAACCACCTCGATTTCCGTTTGTACTGCTCACCCACCACGCACTGCTACTGACCTACTGTGCAGTGGTAGGCGGTACGTACATACTTCAATGAATGCGGTCAGAGGCCTTTAGGCCAACTCCACCGCGCGACCCCAAACGGACGTCCGTTTTATCTGGATTCTGTCCGTTTAGATAGGGCGGGTCGTGTCCGGGTCTGTCCTGAGATGTGGTGGTGGTGCGCCCAGCGCGCGGCCGCATCCGTTTGCCCCATCTCGTCCGCCAGGACACAAAAATGCCCATATTTTCATATGAAAACAAGTTTGCACGTCCAAATATTAATTGTTTGAAAATTAAAATAGTTTTACAACCAAATCAAAATTACCTTGAATGAACATAAAACGAACCAATATATCTATCGGTTGCCAACATACACGTGCTCAACCAAGTCATTTTGAAGAGTCCTGTGAGTGTGCCAATCACGCAGCTCACGATGGAACTGGCAGAACTCATCAAACGTGGCCGGTTCTTGGTGCAGGGTTTCAACATTGTCACCTTGAAAATCAAATCCTTGGTCGAAGATACTGTCATCACGCTTGTCCTCGACGATCATGTTGTGCATGATCACACAAACAGTCATCACCTCCCAAAGCTTCTTTCATCCCATGACAGTGCAGGGTATCGAACGATGTCCCATCGAGATTGAAGCACACCAAAAGCACGTTCTACATCCTTTCTAGCACTCTCTTGCATTTGGGCAAATCTCTTTCTCTTCTCACCTTGGGGCTTCGAGATTGTCTTCACAAAAGTTGACCACTGAGGATATATACCATTAGCTAGATAGTATCCTCTGTTGTACTGGTGGCCGTTGATCTCAAAGTTGACAGGTGGGGAGCAGCCTTCTGCAAGCCTCGCGAAGACTGGAGAACGTTGCAACACGTTGATATCATTGTGAGAACCTGCCATGCCGAAGAAAGAATGCCATATCCAGAGATCCTGCGATGCCACCGCTTCTAATATGACAGTGCACTCGCCTACATGCCCCTTGTACTGGCCCTGCCAAGCAAATGGATAGTTCTTCCACTCCCAGTGCATATAAACTATGCTGCCAAGCATGCCTAGAAAGCCTCTAGCTGCGTTGGTCGCCAACAATCTCTCTGTATCAGCGGCAGTTGGCTGCCTCAAGTACTCTGGACCAAACACCTCGATCACAGCCTGGCAGAACTTGTACATTGACATCATACATGTTGTCTCGCTCATACGCACGTACTCATCCACCAAATCGCCTGGAATTCCATAGGCAAGCATGCGGACGGCCGCGGTGCATTTTTGATAAGAGGAGAACCCAAGCTTGCCAAGGGCATCCGTCTTGCACTCGAAGTATGGGTCATGAGCAACCACTCCCTCTCGGATACGATTGAACACATGCCTTCCCATTCGAAAACGGCGTCGGAATTTATCCGGCTTGAAGAGCGGTTTGTTGGAAAAGTAATCGGCATAGAGCAGGGCGTGGCCTCTCTCCCTGTTGTGGTTCAGGTTGGGAGCACGGCCAGGGACTGACCCCCTGTACCGAGGAAGCTGCCGTTGAATGTGGTCGGCCACCACAAGATCTTCATCATCCGACGACGAACCGTCCGATGAACAAAGGAAGTGGTGGAAGAAGAACTCGTCTCCACTGTCCATACCTTTATGCGCAAAATGTCGAACACCTTGCGACCGTGGTGGCGAAGAGGCCGCGATGATCACCTCGACGCAGCAGGGGTGGTTGCCGGCCGGCTACTGGCCGCTCTGGAGCCGTCGGAAGCTGGCGCGGCCGCCGTGGTACGTCGCCTGCGGGCGTGTCTCCTCTGCCACCGGCAAAGACGGCGACAGCCAAACCTCCTCTGATCGACGGCCAAAACTACGGCGAAAGCGCAGGCGTGATGGCGGCCACGTGGTTTGGTATGGACGGCCGGGGGATGCGCGGTGAGGAGGCGGCCGGAAAATAGCGGCGGCGCCGGCGGCGGGGCGGGGCGGGAGAGAAAGGGTCGAAGCGTTGGGAGGGAGGGACTGCTAGTGTCCCCGACAGGCGGGCCACGGGGGGGACAAGGGCGTGCGTCCCGGCCGTCCGCGCGCGTCCGTTTCACCCCAAACCGAGCGCAACTTTGGGCCGGGGATGGGTCAAAAACGGACGGATTTCGAATATTTGTCCGTTTGAGGCCGCGTGTTGGACCGCGTTATTCGTCCGTTTTACCCCAAACAGACGCATCCGGAGAAAATGGGGGCGCGCTGTGGAGTTGGCCTTATCTCCTTGATAACTATCTCCTTGATAATACGCTGGTACATACTCCATCCGTCCGGAAATACTTGTCATTGAAATGGATGTATCTAGATGTATTTTAGTTCTAGATACATTCATTTTCATCCATTTTGATGACAAGTAATTCCGGATGGAGGGAGTACACGTTTAATTTCGCATACGGTCCAGGTTATGGATGAGTCATTTTCGGATACCGTGGTGAGAGAGAAATGTGGTACTACGTACTGTACAACCCTGCATCGACATGATAAATTGTTTTCGTGGCTGCCGCCGTGCAGTGCACAGAAGGGCGGCATGCATACTGACACTGTACGTGCGTCGCGTCCGGCGTCCTGCCTAGCCACAGTGCTGGACAGTGCTGCAGAACCCGACCGGGTCGTCGACGAAATGATGCATCGGCTCGCAGATAGCATTCAGGGTGTTGGTACAATGGCGTCCCACTCAAGGAGATGTTTATGGTGGGTTAGCTGAAACTGGCCGCACTAGAAGACCAAAGAGTAGCTTGTTAAGGCAAATTCACGGCTGTCATGCAGTACTCAAGAGATGTCCAGGCTGCCACTGTATACACGGTGGCTCGGCTGTCCTGGCTACGAAAATAGAGGAGCACTTATATACGGATGGGATTATCAAGCATCCAAGTTCACACATACACCAACTTATTCCCGTCAAAGGCGCCTACTTATTACTCACCACTTATCATTCAGTCGCAGCATGCACGTACGAATATCAGTTCCTGTCATTTCCAGCTGCAGCTTCTCTTGATCAACTCTTTCTCTCGGTATGAAACTGTAGCCAATGTTCATTTCATCGTGCGAAACTGACCCCGTGTTCAATCGCGCAACATTCACGTTCAATATGTGGAAACAATGCATCGCGGACAGGTGTGACCCGTGTTCAGTAGATCGATGAGAGCAGTCACATGTCGATAGCTTTCAATTTCGGTAATCAACTAAAGAAGAGAGCAAATCCGGTAGTAACACATTTTACCATTTTTAGGGCGTGTGATACATTTTAGTTGCCATAGATTTCTTGAGCAGTTTTCTCTTCTGGTGGTTGGCTTAGTGGACTTCTTCCCAATCAAGATTTCGCTGTAGCATTTCGGGTGTTTTCTTTCTCTCTGTGTGTATTTTTTTTTTACTTTTGTCCGGTTTTCACTGCTTTGGCCAGGTTTTTTCTGTGTGGTTTATCTTTTGTATGGTTTTCACTGTTTGTGGTCAGTTTTTTCTTGTTTTCTTTTGTATTTTCATGAGATTGTTATTCCTTTACCATTTTTTCTGTTTCCCTTTTATTCTTCCATATACTTCGGTTTTCTTTATTTTCACTGGTTTATTCTTCATTATATGTATTTTCTTTCTCTTTTTTTTGCTTTACTTATTGTTATATTTGTCGTTTTCATTGCTTGTTTTCTTTCGTTTTTTTTTGTTTTTTCACAGGTTTCATCGTTTTCCCCTTCCATTTTCTTGTATTTCACCAGTTTTTTCGTTTCTTTCATAGCTATTTTTGGTTTTATTTTATTTGTCTTTCATTTTTTGTTGTTTCTTTCTCGGTTTGCACTGGATTTTTTCTTATTTTATTTGTTTCTTCATTTTTTTTCGTTTTTATTGGTATTCTTTGTTTCCCTAGCTACATTTTATGTATGCATTAACAGTTTTTATATACATGTGTAACCTTTTTGAATACATCATTAACATTTATCTAAAATTTATATTGGTTTATTTCTACTTTTTCCATGCATATTTTACATTTTGCATGTTTAACATTTTCCAAATACGTGATAAAATGTTTTCAAAGTTGACACTAATTTATGTCTATACTTTTTTCCATACACATTGTACATTTTTGTTATACATTTTTATACATATTTAACATTTTTGAAATGCATTATTAACATTTTCAAAAATTTAGTTTAATTTTTTTGTTAGATATATATTGAGAATATTTTGACGTATAAAAAACAATATAAATTAGAAAGAAAAAAATTAAAACTAAATATTCGAAGCAACAACAGTGAAAAAAGAGTAATTCGTACGAGTCGCGTACCCAAATGCTCTATAGGGCTGGCCCATTTAACTTTGCAAGATTGCTTCGTAGGAATATGCTACCAGCCTATTTAATTGTTTCTTCAAGCTGGTTTTTTTTTTCGGTTATAGCGAGTTGGTAGGATGGTAGCGGATTGGGTTCAAATAAAACTGTGAGCACTTCTTATATTCACAGAAAAATCCAATAAAATTGTGAACACTTCGTGAAAATTTGTAAGTAATGAATATGAGATTCCCTCACCCCCTCTGTTGTGTTTCAACATGGGTGGGCTACCAATGCGACCTGTTAGCACCTAGTTGTTTTACTTTTTGTAAATCTAAAAAATACATTTTCACAAAGTGTAAAAGCATAGTCAAACATTCATTAAACAATAAATTATTATATATTACGGAAAAATATGTTCATGTATCTCAACATAAATATTTTAATCATTTCAAAAGTTACACATATTTTAAGAAAATTCTTAATATTGAATAAAGTATGTCCGCTTTAAAAAACATAATGTTCATAACATGAAAGTAAATATATATACAATTCAAAAGAAATGTTCATGTACTTTAAAGAATTTTTCAGTGTTTTGAAAATGTTGTTCTTAAAAGTAAAAAGTAAAAAGTAGAATAATATATAATAGTAGAAAAGAAAAATAAGAAATAAACATCAACAAATATCCAAAAATGAAATAAATAACGATAATAAAAAATGAAATAAAAAATTGTACCAAATCTTGTTGGGTCAGCTTACTACGCAAAACGTGCGTCGGTCGGCCGAAAAGTGACATCTGAGCACAGGGCATTGTAACACGTTTATTTGAAGTTCAAATAATGGATTTTTATGGCTTTAAAAATTCTAAAGTTTTGGGTACATGCACGTGTAGTAGTGCAATATAACGGCCAAAATTTCACCAATATACATGCTTGCATGTGAGAGATAAAAAAAATATAATGCAAATGTGGGGCTTGTTTTTTTTTTGTTGATTTTGGTCCAATGTCTTTTTTATGCAGCGTACAATACATCATATTGTTGAGCGAAATTTCACAGGTACTTTGACCATATGTATGAGTATTCAAGTAAGAAAATATTCAAAACTATTAAGCACTTGTTTTGGGGTGGTCAAATAAAAACGTGCTCCAATGCCCCCATGTTCCAAAAGTCCACTCCCCTGTTTGCCAGAACATGCGACAAGAAATATTTCCCAGGGAACATATTTGCCACGTTTGGGAGCACGGTGGCTCAGCCTAAGCGAGATGATAATGGGACAGCCGCTGGCGCAACCCTTATTTAAAAGAAAATCTCCAAAATTATGTTTCTTTAACAAATTTTAAAATATTGCCAAATGCCTAAACCAGTGTAGTAATGCATAACAATATATATGGTAAAACTATAAATGACCAAATGCGTGCATATGGATGCGCTGCTATTTGAAACGAGACGTCCATTTCATGCTTAATTTCTCTTTCTACAAAAAATATTGATGTATTTTTAAAAATGTATATTTGAAGATTTTTTAATAAGTATATTTGAAGAAATGTTGCTCATGAGTGTCAGGATATTTGTTATGGTATTGTTCTAATTAAAATGTTAATAGAAATAGAAAAACAAAACAAGCGAAAGATAAAATATAAGTAAAAAAGTATGAAAAAACACATGAAAAAAGATCACCGGTTAGAAAGTAACCCCTGGGATTGTGAGTGAGGCCTCTAGTGGCAACACATGGAGGTACACATCCACATGTCGACACGAGTTGTCGGGAGGTTGATTTGTGCTTTTTTTTGTCCTAATCGGGTTTTCCTGCAGCAGGGGGGGGGGTGTGTGGATATTCCCAAGTTAGCACATACTTTTTGGAGTGGTCGTACGCTGGTCAGTGAGTGTATACTTTCCAAGTGTGTCATTTAAAAAAAAAGCAACATCACCATGACACGATAAACATGATTCAACCTATGTCACCCCATCTGAAGTGTTATGAAAAGTTGACGCATATAAGACCCATGAGCTAGCGTAGTCGATATTACACATAAGAATATAGTTTTGGCACATAAACAATTTAAAACCAAATTTAAAACATAAACCCATATAGGCTGGTGAGTTCCTCCCAAAGAGATTGAACCGAGGGGCAATAAAGAAGTGGGTGATTGGTAGTCTCGGGATCAGGGCAGAAGGGGCACTAATCCATCCCACAATGCTTTCTAAGCCAATCGGGTTGTAAGAAACTTGCTATTGATCTTGCCAATATGTTGTCTGATACCTGTAGCTTCAGTTTTATCGAGTCCAAAATAGCATGAAAAACCCCAAGTTTATTTTTTGCGGTATGAGAGAGGTTAGGGGGAAGATCAAGGATCAATGAAGGATCGCACAAAACCCTGGAAACAGAGGCATCCAACGTCAAGTAATGACAGAAAAGATTAAGTGGTTGTGAATGTAGTAGAGGCCCGTCATGGATCTCTACCTTAGTAATACCAGAAAAAATCTCAATGCCATGAGCCAAATCCCGCCAGGCGATGGAGTCGTGACGAGCGTTTACCCTAGATCCCGATTTTCCCTTATGTTGTAGTTATGACGAAGCGATACACGGATGCCCAGGTATAAGAAGAAGACGCATGGAAGAAAAACCAATGCCCCCTCCCCCCACGTTTAAACGAAGCATAGAATAGGAACATCTATGATAAAAGCGAGTACGGCTAACACATGAACAAAAGCAAGAGGGGCGTAAATATCATACCTTCCTTTTGGAGAGGCGAAAGTCGTGTTGGCGGCAGAGGCTTAACCAACCTTCTTGTTCGCGATGTTGTGTTGTCAGTGGGAAGGTTGATGTATTAGCCGAAGTTGTGGATGTAGTCGAACAGTTGTGAGCAGTCATGCCGAGACGCCTCCCAAAATCCTCATCACTCATTTAGGATTACAAAGGACGAGGTTCTAGACGGTGGCAGAGCATGAAACAAAGCGAAGGCGGGCCAATAGCTTGCTTAGTGGGCAATCTGCTATTCTTGGGCTGATTTGTACCAAATTCTAAGAGCAACTCCAAATCAAAGGACATGTGGTGGCCCGGTTTGCTCCCCACTATGCTCCGCCCTTGGTTTCAGAGGACTGCTTTGTTGAGCATCTATGCAGTGGTCTTCTGATGGAGTGGGCAGAAAGTAACATCAACGAGAGGAACGAAGATTGTCTCATGTGCAAGGAGGTAGAGCAGATGCGATCTATTCCAGGTGACGACTAGGGTTGCCAATGGATTTGCCTCCAATATATTGGTGGTCAGGCATGGAGACGCGAGATTAGGTCCACGACCGAGTCGGTAACAACCTATTATCCGAACGGTCCAGATGTTGCTATTCGTAAAGCATCAACTAAAATCGTAATTAATTTCCAATTAGCTATCCATTTCCATTTGGCAAAAGTAACGAGCACACATAACATATTTCCGAGCTCAGGTTGTTCACGAAACACGAGACACGTGTGTGGCATGGCGAGGTCGGCGCGTGAGGAGGATAGCATGTGTGTCACTACTCTTCTCATGCTCCAATAATACGTGGGAAAGAATCCCTTATATGTTGGTCCCAACTCTCTTCAACTATTTAGGTCGTACTAAAACTTTCCACCATGTCATGAACCCCCGCATGTGCCTTTGAGATTTTACAAGATTAATTATTTTGGGGAAACCTCTGATATGAAATCTTCCCGGATCGAACGATGATGACCCTCTATATCAAATATTGTTCTTGGATTCAGGCTGGCTGGAGGAACCGCTGGTTAGTGTTCTAGATTGATGGCTGCCTTGATTTCATCCAAGGTCATGTGGGTCACTGCTAGGGTGGCGACCTTGGTCCAGAGTTGTGTGGCTTCTTGTCCGGCAACGTTGGCAGTTTCGAGTGGAGTTGGGTTGATGATAGGTGCAAACCCATTGAACGAGTTCACACTCGAGGGTGGCCCGATCTTCACGTCGAAGGATCGAATCGTAAGGGATTACTAGGTGCAAGCAGTCGGGATAACTAGTTTTATACCTGCCAAGGTTGGATGCAACCCATACGTTGGGGGTGGCTGATCAAATCTACAAAAACTCGAACACGCTGTCCGAACAATCGCAGAACCACAAATCGGGACTAACCCACACAAAACGGCCGAAACCGTAGAACACGAATTAGGAGGAACCAAAGGCTCCTTCTCGTGAATCCGGATGAACTCACAAGAGCAAAGGTAGTAAAGATTTTTCAGATCTCTACCGGACTTCATGCATAAGCTTACAGCTGAATGGTTTAACAAAAGGTCTCTAAAAGGATGGAGGAGATGCGAATATGCATAGGAGCGCTCGTCCTCTTTTTTTTTTTTTGCATCGAAGGAGCGCTCGTCCTCGCATGCTCTTGGTATCATCTATGCTCGCTCATTTCTTTCCGGATCAGAGCTGGAGGGTGTATTGGCCAGGTATGCGTCCTGTACATGGGGTACAATAAAACTGGGCTGGGCCCACCAGGCTATTACATAGCGCTGTGCCATTTGGAACCGAACGGGGATGCCGTGATCTGCGGTCATGCACCCTCCGCACAGTTAGTAGTCTCCGTCACGGGCCGAGCCGCTCCTGCTACTACTGGATTCGAAATTTGGATAACGTAGACTTGCCGCCCGCATGAACACTGTGATGCCAGGTTGCATCAGAGAAGTGCAATGTGTGCACACGCTCAGTCAACACCACCTCCACACAAGGCGGGATTTATCTGAAGGGCGACGTTTAGTCACGATGGGAATGCAAAGAACAGACAATGCCTCACTTTTGAGTCATAAGGTACATAAAACACCATGTAAATTTTCTGATTAGTTTGCCTACATCTTGGTTCTGACAAAGTGGCAATACACTCACAAGATAGTCAACTAGCATGTACACAGTACACAGGTTTAGGAAAATCATGGAGGCATGAGCAGAAACACTCCAAACACAGTGGACGCATCCGTGGCACAAACCTACATCCATATGACTCGGTTTCACAAGCAAAAAATTAAAAAGATCTTAATCGTTTGCCTAGCTACCTCCTTATTTTTAATGAAATTAAACACACGCCTCAGCTATCTAAGATGCTCATACGATTTGGGAAATTCGTTAATACATGAGCAGAATTGCAGAAACGCTACAAACACGCCGGATTAGCGCCGTTCCCCATGGTGATGGTCGTGGACGCATAGAAGAAGTCAAGGTCCTCCTCATTACATGGATTTCCCAAGCCCACCCACAACTTTTGTGGTGCCGTCCATTCAAACCATGGCCATCTCAAGCGCAAGGCTCGTGCAAATTTATCGGTGTTGAGAACCCCTAGGCCGCCATATTCGCACGGGCGGCAAACCATCTCCCAGTTTACCTTGCACTTGGCGCCCGTCGTCTTATCCGATCCCGACCAAAGGAAAGCCCGCTCCAGTTTGTTGATATTGTGAAGAATGCTCGGCGGTATGACCAAAGATGTGATGAAAGAGACCGCTTGCGAGGTGGCGACAGACTTAACAAGGGTCATTCGTCCAATGGTGGTGATGTTTTGCCCCTCATATGTCACCAACTTGCCCACAATTTTGTCCTCAAGAAATTGCAAATCCACCTTCTTAAGCTGCCAGACGGATAATGGAAGACCCAAGTATCTTATGGGGAAGGACGCCCTATTAGCTGGCAATCCTTGCAGAATGTGCTCCAGGTTTAGGTGATTGCATCGAATGGGCACAACCGAGCTCTGGGATTCTCCCTGGCTCCATGGGTGCAAGCCTAAGGATGTTGCCCCGCTCATCTTTGCGGCCTCCTCAAGGAAGAATTGGAAGGTGCGGGAGGCCCTACAAAATAATGCATGGATCCTCAAGATCAACACCTCCACGGTTGTCTCCGTTGAGCACATCTGACAATTCTTCACGCTATGGGCACTTGTGAATGATGTGCATATGGATGCACTCTCTAAAGATACTATTGTGTGGAAGCATACGACAAGCGGGCACTACACTGCAGCCTCCGCCTACAAGGCCCAATTCCTTGGCTTGGTTCTCTCTCCCATGGACCAAATGGTTTGGAAAACCTGGACGCCACCAAAGGCTAAATTCTTCGCTTGGTTGGCTATCCAAGACAGAATTTGGACCGCGGATAAACTACAAAAACATGGATGGCCAAATTGTGGTCTTTGCACCCTCTGCAAGCGAGAGCAAGAAAGTGGGCCGCATCTTTTCTTCAAATGCCGCTTCACTATTAGGCTATGGAACTTGGTCATTGCAAAACTTGGACTTCATCATATGGACACCTCTATGTGGCATTTTGAGAGTTCGGTCAAGAAATGGTGGGCAAATAGGACCGGCGCCGGAGTCCCCAACAGGAAGGCCATGGCCTCTCTAACCATGCTCGTGTCATGGACCATTTGGAACGAGTGGAATGCCCGTGTTTTCCGGAACAAGAGTGCTCCACCACCAATCTTGCTAAATAACATCATCTGCGAGGCAAACCTTTGGATCACCGCCAGAGCAAAAAAATTAGGGAACATTATTTTGTGAGTAATCTTCCATGCCGTGTAAAGGTGTGCCCTTGTAACAAACTCTATCCTCTTCTTATTTAATAGATGAGGCAAATCTTTTGCCTCCGTTTCGAAAAAAAAACACACCGAATGCACACGAGAAGGCACCACAAGGACGATTTTTCGGTTACCAGGTGTTTCGACGGTGCCCACCTATGACACAATTGGTTCATTTAGGCTCCTTCCTCAGCTTCTTTGGAATGTCATCTCTGTCCGGGCACGTCGTGCTCTTGTGTCCAACTTGTCTGCAAATGCTGCAAACCCGGATGCGCTTGCTTTTCCCCACTGCATCGTCGCGACATTTTTTTTGTAAACGACCTCCTCTTCCTGTTCTTTGCGCTCTGGTCATCATATGGGGCTTGTCTCTGCTACTGGTTGGCCTGCCTACCTTCCACCGCCTCTCAGAAGCTGACAACCCAGATGGATTCCCGATGACACTCCCTTCAGCATCACGGTCACAACCATGTTTGGTCACAACCATTGACAGTATGGCCACTACTCTCACCCAGACGGGCCTTGAGGCCCTTCCCATCACACTCTGCAGCAAGCGGAGTAAGAATGTGCATCGTGCTCTTCAGAATGTCCATTACTCCATTGCCTTCTCCTACGCAACCATGTTCAGGCAGCACATCTCGTGCATCTTTAATCCATCGCTTCATTATGTGGTGTTTCGGTGTCTGTATGAACCCCATGAAGTCCATCACATACGCCGAGAAAATATAAATAGAAAACATCCAGTCTGAATACTAGGTTTTCATCCACAGGCCGATCAAGACATGCACGCATGAAAACAGCATTTATACATACCTTCAGTGAATGGCAGCAACGCAAACCTGTGTGCTCAACGTTTCGGCACTCGTAGATAAATTGTTCATCCCCTCCCTCGACTGCGACTTCATACACCACCCAGCACCACTTCTCAGGCTTCTCTGTATGGTGGCGCCTCACCCGATACTTCGCACCTAGCTCAACCGGCTTGACCTTGTAGCAACCTACTTCGCACAGATCCTCACTAAACTTCTTGAACTGCAAGGCACGGACCGATGCATCCATTCCAGTTGACCTCAACATGACTTGGCCTGTAGTTCTTTTGCATTGCATGCCTAGTAAGTTCTAGTATCTTGTATGGCTCGGAGTGCGAGAACTATTTGCTGCAGTTCACAAGTGAAATGGCTCAGTCAAAAACTTCAAACCTGAAAAAAACTGTTCATTCCAGGAAAAAAATGGTCAATTCCATTACCGGCAACGGTCATGCACCCTGCATTCCATCATCCTGCCATACGAGGTGAACACATCAGCCACAGAGAGTGAATCAATAAGTATTTTTGCAAAGTTCTCAACCACAACATTAAAACCCTGTTTTGTTTCTGCAGGGCTGGACACATCTCCAGGGCCCTCCTTATTGCCAGTTGCTAGTACCTGTTGTAGGTAGGGCTGGAAAAAAACTCGAAGCTCGCGAGCTAAACAAGTAGCTCGTGACTCGGCTTGAATCGACTCGAACTCGAAGAATAATGAGTCGAGCCGAGCTTTAGTTTAAGATTGTTTATAGACCAAGTTAAACGAGCCAATCTCATGAGTACTCGTGTAACTCGTTAGGCTCGACACAATAAATCAGCCACTCCCAATACAAAGAAAGATCAGCCACTCAGCAACCTACGTCCCAGGCGCACAACATAAGGCCCGGCTGTTGAAGGCCTAGCCGCCTAGGAGACTCATGCGTTACAAGGAAATTAGAATTGTTTAGTGATATATATGTTTAATATATACATAATCATTTTTATGATATTTGAGGGCTTTATGTTTATATCTTTAACGAGCTTAACAAGCTAAACAAGCCAGCTCGCGAGTTATACGAGTCGAGCCAATCTTGGGTTTGAGATCGTTATAGTAACGAGTCGAGTCGAGCTAGCTCGTTAACAAAACGAGCTCTAGCGAGTCGAGCCGAGCTGGCTCGACTCGGCTCGAATTCCAGCCCTAGTTGTAGCATATACAGAATCAGGTTTCATGACAATAGTAGGCACAGCCAACAGTTCCAGTCCCCCCGCATAAAAAAAGAACAGCTTCAGTTTCTTCGGCGTACACCCTGATGATTTTCTCCAGAGCACACTCTGTGTGGACAAGGCGGCCGTTCTGCAAGCGCGCGTCCAACACGCACTCTGCAATACAAAGATTCACGAGAATCAATTCACCCCCTGTTAAACACTTAGACTCCTGTCAGGCAGCATGTTTTCTTCAGTCCATTACTACAATCTCCCAAATTTTTGCTATGAAAACAATGTTCATTCTATGCATTTTTTTAGTTGTCTAAATGGCCGGTCGGTATGTGTAGCTCTCGCATCTGCGCTCGCGGCGGCGCCGTCCTGATCTACCAGCTCTGTCCTCCCCTGCGCCCGCCGATTCCAGATCCAAGCCCCCCCCGGCCTCCTCTCTCCCTTCCCTGCAGAAGCTTTGGCGCCATGGCGCTCCTCCAGTGCACCCGGCCTGTGTCTGCGGCGGCACCGGCGGCGGCTGTCACCACCTCCGTCCCAGGTGCCGGCCCACGCCCCCAGCGCCGCCGCCGCCTCTCACCGCCGCTGCGCTCGCTGCGGCAGCCCTTGCCTCCCGCAAGGCCGCCCCAACCGCTGGTGGCCGTTTCTCCTAAGCTGGCGACCTCCCCATCCTGCAGCAATCCTCGTCTGATGCTCGGCCCGATTTGGATCAGGAGCAAGCTGCGCTGGGCCGGCTCGTCCTAGTTGGTGGCGTTTCCATGGAGGTGCCGCTAGATATGGAGATGGCACTGCATACGCCGCTGGCCTCGGCCAGTGCAGACCAGCTGACCCGCCGGCCGCATTCTGTGTTGTGGGCTTCGGCTGCTGATGAAGATGACGACATGGTTGACAGTGAGGATCTGGCCCCCAGGACTCCGCCGGCTGCTGCCAAGGCCATCGACTCAGTCTCCGCCAAGGTGTGCACGGGGCACGGGCCGGGCACAAGAGGGAGTTGGCAGGAGGTGCTGCCGCGGCGAGGTCCGCGCATCCATCATCACCGGCCCTACCATTGGCTGCTCGCCCCATCCCTGCTTGGCTGTATGGCAGATGTTGTAGATGCCTTGCTCCTGGGCACCGTGCGGCTGCTTGCAGAGATCCACTTCGGTGTTCCCGATGTTTGCAGAATGGTCACCTTGCGTGCGAGTGCCGCAATCCTTGGCGTCCTCTCAGCTCGCTGGCATGCCTTGTCATGCCGCGCCTCGGCATCGAGCATCGTCAAGCTCCAGCTTCCTGTGAAGGTTCGATGAAGTCCGTGCTTCCCTCCGAGACGCTTCGTCGTCGGTCCTGAGCGTCTGTCGTCTCTGGTACTGCTGGCTCGGCTACCCCGCCTGATGTGGAGCTACAGTTCACTCTGGCAAATCAGTCCAAGATGTTGCAAGGCTTGATGACATGTGTTGAGAGTTTTCTGGAGCGGGCGGAGGCTACTCTGACCAAGCTCTCCCTCGTGCCGGCTTTGTTGCCTACTGCTCCGACGCCGCGACCTCCTGTTGTTTCTGGTGTTGGTTCCGTGGGAGACAAGGGGACGAAGCTCTTCGGTTGTTTCTCCCCTCGTACTGGGGTCAGTTCTTTGCCGGTGTTTGTCTTGCCCCTCGTGTCGGCTACTGTTGAGGATGAGGCCATCGTCGAGGTCGTCACCCCTGTGCTGCAGGTCATGCCCGAGCTTCAACAACTATGTGTGAGACCAGCTTCGCCTCCGTCTGTGGAGCATATGGAGGTCGACGCGCCAGCGACCTCGTGTGAGGGACATGATTCTCGTTTGTCATGTGAGCAACTGGAGGCGCCTGAGTCCACTGTGTCGGTCGCGCCTGAGTCCATTGTGTCGGTGGCACCTGAGTCCATTGTGTCAGTGGTACCTGTGGCTGATGATGGTGAGGCGGTGAGTATGTTGGCGCCTGATCCTTCAGCGCCCAGCCAGCCGCTCGCCACTGTGGATCGTGGAGGTTCTGACGTTGCGGTTACCGGCTCGCATGTGGCTGTGAGGCACGAGGCGTCTGTGCGCGACAAGGTTGATGAGATTCTCTTCGAGATTGAGATTCACAGTTTGCTCAAACGTTGGAGAGGGCTAGCCCTGAATCTGGCAAGACGATTGTGGAGGAGGCTCTCAGGAGCAAAGCAAAGAAGAGTGGCGCCACAGGAAAGGTGTCCGCAGCAGCTTGATGGTTCAGTGGATTTTGGTGATGAGCATGGTCTTTAGCGAGGTACTCTCGTTGGGGTCTTCTTTGCGATGTAAGAGTGTGATGGTTTTGATGGACCTTGCGTATTGGTTTTGGTTGTCGGGTTGATCGTGTGGTTATGGGGTTGCATGCTCTGTGAGTATTCCACATGTGGTGAGTCTGTATCGGTTTTTGCCTGGTTTTCCTTTAATTAACCGGGCAATTCTCTTCTGCTTAATTAATCGATGAGGCAAATCGTTTGCCTCCGTTTCAAAAAAAAAAGTTGTCTAAATGCAGTGCAATCCAATCACCTATAGGTCTACCATCCTGGGGGTCGTCCTTGCTCGTGGACTCTTCGCAGTCCGCCACCGACAGATTGCCCCCCTCTCACACTCCGTTCAGGTCCCGCCATATAGCTCGAGGGGCGCCACCACATCTGCCAAGTCTCCAACGCTACACCCACCGGCGGCTTCCACCAGATCTTGGGCTTGTTGGACGGGAAGTGTGTATTCACCGTCCCCCAGCGCTGGAACAGGGAACATGTTCACTGGGATTTTGGCACCAACATCCGTAAGGCAGACATCCACCGTTCGAATCGAAGAGAGGGGCTTGAGCATACATGTTGGCCGGATCTGATAGGAACTCCAAAACCGCCACCCTTAGTCGCCATGGCCTCCATGAGTACACACTTTCCCGCCGCAGGTCGATAAAGGACCAGAGCGATATTTGGAAAATTTGGGGACTGCGGGAGGCAACCTGTTCTCTCGTTGAACCTTATTCCCTGTAGCGACGACGGTGCACCACGCTATGGCGATCATGGACCAACGGTACATTACTTCCACTTGCCGTTACCGTCAAGCGGATACTGGGGCCCCGCGTCGTACATGAACTGTTCCCTCTGTATACGAACCAGTATTGGCATCTGCCATAAATAGACCATCCGCCTCGTGTCCATGTGCTATTGGTCCAAATAGCAGGAGCAGGCGATCTCGTCCGGCACATAGCCGTTCTTGGAGGAGATGAGGTTTTATAACAAGGACAACCCCCTTATCTAGGTGTGAAAAAATTTAAAAAATAATGAGCTTCGCATGGCTTCCTTGAAGGAATAAGCAGTCAATTTTGGAAGTTGTCAGAGAGCTCCTCAAAAATTCATGAAGCCTTGATAGTCTGGACACCTCCACGAGAATGACTAGAACGTTTGACTCACAACTCCAAATGATATGAGGTTTTCTGCATCGGATTTTTTTTGATGTAGCTTCTAGTGATGTACCTGTATGGCCCCGTCTCTCCTCAAAATGGGTGTGACACAACGAAATATCAAAGGTAAAAACTGACAGCGTCAGCTTCACTTGAAATTTGTTTTCTCCAAACCGGTTGCTTCAAAAGTTTATAGGTTGTTCAATTTCTTCCATGTTATACCTAAGTTCAACCAACAACAATGGGGATGAAAGCATAGTTGTGTCATCATGGTTACAAGGTAAAACTTAAGTTAGCGATCACTTGGTCACTTATTGTTTGACGCGACTTCTTGTGATTGGACCCATAATTATTGGAGACTTGTCGATGGTTGTGGTCTCCTCATCAGTTGAGGCGGGTGTTTGGTAGTCGGTATCATCCGATGTGTTCAAGGAGTCCTCATGCCTCATCACGTCTTTGTGGAATCGGAGCTGCGGAGGAGGTGCGTTAGGAGTTACGATGGCACGAGATCGGTGCTCGCTTGCAGGGCTTGGTTGGTGCAGGCTCAACGCTTTTCTCATGCAAGGTTCATCATTTGAGTCAGGTGTCTGATGGCCAGCGCAGGTGGTCAACTATTTGATGAGGGTTGCGTTGGTGGTCGTCAATGCTGAAATCGAAATTGATGGCTCGCGGAGGAGTGATGATTATATTGGTTGGTGATAACCTCGACGATGCTTTCTTCTCAACAGCGCGGGTATTCGCGTGGGTAGCTTGGTTGACCCATGTTTCCGTAAATGGGCTGTTGCAACGGATGATTTTCGCTAATTAACTAGACAATTCTACTGATTCTCAACAAAAAAAATACTAGACAATTCTACATCTTAGCGGCAAAGAAAAATTCTACATCTTCTAAATTAATGAGATGAATTAATGGGACGAGAAAAATCTTTTGCTTCGGTTTAATTTTATTTATTTTTACTAGATTCTCCCGGCCCGGGTGGAGAACTGAAAAACGGCCGTAAAAAATCACCACCACGCCCGACCCGGTGATCCGTGCCTCCTGGCGCCTCTTCCCTCTCGTAAGCGGCAGCGCGCGGTCGGAATAGGGAAGAGCCGACGCCGTGGCGCCACAGGTACCGTCACTCACGCCTTCGCCATCGAAAGCACTCTGCGTCTCGGCCGCCCATCCCTGTCGATGCCAGAACACGGCCACTGGAATTTCCTGAGGCAACGTGAAAGTGAAACTCACCACGAGTTTTTACGTGGCTGATCACAAAAGAGTACGAGAGTCGCTCCGAAATGATTTTTGTAGTGTCTTTTCTTTCTACCCCGAGAATCTTTATTAACATTGCTCTCAAGCTACAAATTAAACCGCTACCGGCAGTGAGAGAAAAGACGAAAAAGGCACACCAGCTTCACAGGTTTTGATTTTTCTATTAGTAAGTACTATTTCTTGCTTTGCTAAGTTGAAATGAAAGAACAAATGAATATTGCATGTTTTGCAGTGACATCGAACACGTTCACGCGAACGTTCACGCGAAGGAGGTTTGCTTGCATGGCTGCGGATGTGCTGAGAGCTTTGACAGCAGGAAGACGCCGGCGGAGGACGCGAGCACCGCCCCGGCGAAGCAGGCCATGTCGAGGCCGGTGACGAGCGGCACGCTCTTGAACTTCTCGAGGACGCCGGCCTGGAGCAGCAGGATCACGGCGTGGCCGAACCTCGACTTGGCCTGCGTGACGGACCGGATCCTCGTCCCTTTCTTCAGCCTCTCGTAGATGGGCTCCTGGACGCGCTGGGAGCCGTAGAACATGCCGTACATCCCCATGCCGAACGTGAGCAGGGCGGTGCCGATCAGAAACATGTCTGAACAAGAACAGAAAATACTCCAGTTAGTAGCAGACTTGGATTGATGCGAAGGATGCCTTGTGATTAGACCAGGAAGTACCTAATGCTTCGATGAGAAGTTTGATGATCTCGGCGTGATCTATCGTCTGCGACATGGCACGGAACTGCAAGGAGAAGGACTGCAGAACAATGCCACAACCCTAGAGACACACATGAAAAGTTTGATCAGTCTCTGGTGACTTGACTGTTGACTACTTGACTTGCAACGAAGGTTGCAGCGTGAATGGAGGAGGAAGAAGAGCTTAAGTTAATTACCTCGAGGAAGCATGGGACTGAACCGAGGAGCGATCCTGCGACGCCGATGAGCGTGAACGACTGGCATCTGACGATGCCCTGGTGGATAACGGCCTCGACGACCTTGGCCCAGCGACGCCGCGTAAGGGCCAGCCACGTCGCCCCCAACTGCCGGAGCACCAGCCTCCGGGTGACCTCGTACGCCAGAGGCAGCAAGAGATCCACGCTGCCCGCTTCCCCCGGCAGGCGTTGCTTCTCCTCAGTGGTGCTGGTGGTGGTCGCTCCCAGGGTGATCAGCGCCGCCCTCTGCTCGGCGGCGCGGCTGATCTTCCCTTGCCTCGCCTTGGTGTCCCACAGGAACGGGAACTTGAGAGACGGGATGCGGTACGACGGCCGGCTGGCCGCCGGGGACGACGACGGCAGGCGGCTTCCCTTGGCGGTGGTCGCTCTGAGCAGCCCGCCGGTACCTGCAGCCCTCGCCGCCATTGCTGGATTCGGTCAGCTCCTTGATCAACCAACGTTGCCTGTGCTGCGTTGCGTTGAAGTAGAACTATTGACTGTTGCAGAGGACCTGTCGAGCCACGAGGCCGTATAAATACTCGGAGGTGAAAGGAGGGAGGAATGGCATGGAACATGTGCAGCAACTAGAAGGCGGGGAAGGTTCCAAGAATAGACGGGGCGAATGAACCGTGGCGGTGAAGGAGCTGGGCGTGTGGAAGATCAAGAGCGGACGATTCCAATGGCCGAATGGCGTCTCGTTCCTGTGGCTGGAGAAGCTTTGTCGCGGCGCCGAACCGCACCAACGGTGCCCAGGGTTCCGTTGACGTGTTAGTGCCCGCGCGCGTACTTTTTCCGGTGCCGCGGCGGCATCGTGCTGGTATCTCGTAGAAACTCTGAAACGATGCCTGGTTAAGCAGCGTAGTGGTCATATGGCGGGAGAAACGACAGTAACGAAGAGTCGTTGTGCGTACCTACCGCTCTCGTAGTAGCAGCAGCACGAGAGAGCGATGTCGCGTGGAGAAAGGAGAAAAGGTTGCCTGAACTTGCAACTTCGTGCGCAAACTTCCTTCCGGCCTCCGGGGCAGAAAGATCCAGGGATCTTTCGCCGGGCGCGAACGCTGGCTCGCCCGTCTAAACCTGGCCGTCTGTTAGGGTCGGCCGGACGCGCGCGTGGGCTCGTGTGTCACGGCAGGTACGAGAACGAGATGGCAGCGGAAGGGGATACGAGGTGGACGGGCGAGCCGCCGGACCGGACGGACGCGTGTGCGGCGGCAGCGCGTTCCTTGGCGCTCCGGCCTGGTCCGCGGGCACGTGACGCAAAAGCTCGCCGTCTTCGTTTTCTCTCCTGCTGGTACGAGGCCGAGCAATGCTAGACGTACAGGCGTTGTACGGAGGATTTACAGGCTCGTTGACTGTGATTGGTTGGAATATGATTAAGGGGGATGGCCCCATCCTGAAAATCAGGGGGGGGAGCAATTAGATTAGGCCACGTTGTCATCTTGTAAAACTTTGTACGATCATCATGTACGTGTAGTATTATTGTACGAGGACGGAGCCACACTCCGTGTGGTGGCACGCCGAAAGGTACGGGTGCAGACCCTAAAGTTTCAAGCTTGAAGTTTTCGGGCAAGTGTGTGCTGGTTCGTACATTTGTCAAAAAAAAAACGAGACCAACCGAGGCTTGACTAGGCTGTTGGCTTTTTTTTATAAAAGAAAACTCTGTAAGCATCAAATGTTCAAGTCGAGACTTGAACCCTAGTGGGCTGGGTGCAAATTCTCGTACCTTGCCAACTGAGCTACGTCCAGTTCTCAGGTTCGTACATTTGTCATCTCACGCGGCGTGGGGGCTGCATTCGGCGTCGCTCCATCGGGTGCTTTTGTCCGTCCAAATCGTGGTAAGGGGCTTCTGCTCTCTTGGGAGTATCCCAGGTCCCGACTAGTCAGGAGAGCTTGTGTGAGCAGCGTGTAGGCACGCCCTCACAATTGTCAGTTTTGCAATTTCGCAAATAAATGTGTTGCATTTCGGCTATTGGCGGCATGGCACACCAATCATGGACACGGCCGGGCAGTACGAAGGGCACGAAAAAGAAACATGAGAAATTTTAGGAGGGTTCCAATTAACAGGAACCGTCCATTCCACGTCATCTGATGGCTTGTATTACTATTACCTCTTGATAGTTAGGGCATGGATAACAAGTCTGTAGGATTAATATGGACCTTTTCCTTTATAAAAATAATAAGAAGAAAATTATGTCATTAGAACATGGTGCTAACCTAGGAAACATATCATGTATAATGCAAGCTTTTTAATGTCATTTTTTCATGCCATGGCCCTGCCATCAATTTTCTTTCGAGCTTGGTTAATAGGTAGTCAAGTTAGTTAATAGACGTTTATCTTAATCACGCAAAGCATATAAACCCGATATTCATGTGAGTAAAAAGTAGAAACACAATAATTCTTTGTACTTTTAAATTTTTTTATCATTGTACAGTTTCAACATGAAAAATATCATATGAGACCAGGTCTATTTTCCCATCACGTGAGACCCCATCCAGAATACAACATGTGTTTAGCACCCATCTCAAAGCATCTTCTTCCCCAACTTCACATCTCGCCATATTCCCATCCACCAGCGACGACCATCTCACGGTTAGCCTTTTCCTACGTCATGGTCAACAATAAAAATATTAGAGGATGTCGTCTGACTATCCAAATACGGAGTATATCCCTAGCCAAAGTCAAGCAATATGTTTCTCAACTGAACTAGTAGTTTAGTACACTGATCGGAGGCTACAAGAATAACCCAGTTTGCCGGCTGCCGAGACCACCACTTGTTCTTATTTTTATGGCAATACATGTCTTATTTATATCATAAAGATAATAGTACAAACCACATCTTCCTCATCCAATCAGCATAGAATTGAACTCGTATGAATTCTTGTGGTATATGTATAAGCTAGCATCGCTTCCTTCATGCGGCGGACAGGTGGTGAAGTGCATATGCTTTGCTAATCACCTCCAATTAGGTGGAGACTGGTTTTTATCAAGCTTTGCCTAATTCAGACCAGTAATAGTAAATTCTGATTGAAAAGAGTGGTTAAAACTCATTTAAACATTTTCTCTCACAAGTAGTTGCTATAACTAGAATATTATGCATGGTCAAATGTACCCTTAACGAATGGATGGTTCACATTAAATATTTCTTGATGGGCCATATTAAAACTCCTCAGAGACATGTACATACAAAAAATAGTACTCCCTCCAATCCAAATTAGATGTCACTCAAACCGATGTATCTAGCGCTGAAATACGTTTAGATACATCCATTTCAATGACAAATAATATGTATTAGAGGGAGTAACAGAAAATAGGAAACATAAAAAATGCCAGCACCAAACACATGACAACTACTCTACTCGCCAAATCATTTCAAACCTTTGACACAACATTAAGCCAAGCCTGAAGATCCTCCAAAATTTTATAACAGATGCACTGAAGGTAGCACCCTATTGGTTGAATATATTGCAATTACATTCCCGCCAGACACGCTACCAAATCAACATCACAAGGGACTAAAAACACTTACGGTGATGTTTCCTAACCTGATCCAGTGCCAGCACCCACCACCTACAGATTATCAATTCCGAGGGATGGTCTTAGGCTAAAGCGGAACCCAAATTTGGTCAAGCGAAAACCCCATATTCCAACCGAAAAATGGCATTGTGCGCAAAAATGGACCGCAAATACGGTGTCGAGGTTACAAAGAGTACAAATTGGATTATGTCGTGGTAGGCACCCGGCAGATGCCAAAGGATGGCTAAAGAGAGAGGGACATGCTCGAGGGCAGCGGTGGGCTCCAGAGACGAGGTCGGCATGAGCGAGCGAGGGACGCAAGACATACCTAGGTCCGAGACTCTCCGGAGAGATAACATACCTAGTCTTGCCGAGTGTGGTTTATATGTGAATGATACAAGCTTCCTCCTAGAGCTGTTTTGGGGAGGAAGGAAGACAGACCAGGGCATAGGCTGTTCCTTCTCCTTGTATGTGGATGTGTGTGTGTGTGCGCGCGCGCACTAAGGGATCGATTGACCCTCTGCATGGAGGAGCACC